>NC_060190.1:8562032-8656468 GCF_021184085.1 Oncorhynchus gorbuscha | reverse complement strand
GAAACAACCACTGACCTCCAGTAAGAAACAAACTCTAACCTGAAATAAGAAACAACCACTGACCTCCATTATGAAACAACCACTGACCTCCATTATGAAACAACCACTGACCTCCAGTAAGAAACAACCTCTAACCTGAAATAAGAAACAACCACTGACCTCCATTATGAAACAACCACTGACCTCCATTATGAAACAACCACTGACCTCCAGTAAGAAACAACCTCTAACCTGAAATAAGAAACAACCACTGACCTCCATTATGAAACAACCACTGACCTCCATTATGAAACAACCACTGACCTCCAGTAAGAAACAACCTCTAACCTGAAATAAGAAACAACCACTGACCTCCATTATGAAACAACCTCTAACCTGCAGTATGGAACAACCACTGACCTCCAGTATGAAACAACCTCTAACCTACAGTATGAAACAACCACTAACCTCCAGTATAAAACAACCACTAACCTCCAGTATAAAACAACCACTAACCTCCAGTAAGAAACAACCTCTAACCTGAAATAAGAAACAACCACTGACCTCCATTATGAAACAACCTCTAACCTGCAGTATGGAACAACCACTGACCTCCAGTATGAAACAACCTCTAACCTACAGTATGAAACAACCACTAACCTCCAGTATAAAACAACCACTCACCTCCAGTATAAAACAACCACTAACCTGCAGTATGAAACAACCACTAACCTGAAATAAGAAACAACCACTGACCTCCAGTAAGAAACAACCTCTAACCTGAAATAAGAAACAACCACTGACCTCCATTATGAAACAACCTCTAACCTGCAGTATGGAACAACCACTGACCTCCAGTATGAAACAACCTCTAACCTACAGTATGAAACAACAACTAACCTCCAGTATAAAACAACCACTAACCTCCAGTATAAAACAACCACTAACCTCCAGTAAGAAACAACCTCTAACCTGAAATAAGAAACAACCACTGACCTCCATTATGAAACAACCACTGACCTCCAGTAAGAAACAACCTCTAACCTGAAATAAGAAACAACCACTGACCTCCATTATGAAACAACCACTGACCTCCATTATGAAACAACCACTGACCTCCAGTAAGAAACAACCTCTAACCTGAAATAAGAAACAACCACTGACCTCCATTATGAAACAACCACTGACCTCCATTATGAAACAACCACTGACCTCCAGTAAGAAACAACCTCTAACCTGAAATAAGAAACAACCACTGACCTCCATTATGAAACAACCTCTAACCTGCAGTATGGAACAACCACTGACCTCCAGTATGAAACAACCTCTAACCTACAGTATGAAACAACCACTAACCTCCAGTATAAAACAACCACTAACCTCCAGTATAAAACAACCACTAACCTCCAGTAAGAAACAACCTCTAACCTGAAATAAGAAACAACCACTGACCTCCATTATGAAACAATCTCTAACCTGCAGTATGAAACAACCACTGACCTCCAGTAAGAAACAACCTCTAACCTGAAATAAGAAACAACCATTGACCTCCATTATGAAACAACCTCTAACCTGCAGTATGGAACAACCACTGACCTCCAGTATGAAACAATCTCTAACCTACAGTATGAAACAACCACTAACCTCCAGTATAAAACAACCACTAACCTCCAGTATAAAACAACCACTAACCTGCAGTATGAAACAACCACTAACCTGAAATAAGAAACAACCACTGACCTCCAGTAAGAAACAACCTCTAACCTGAAATAAGAAACAACCACTGACCTCCATTATGAAACAACCTCTAACCTGCAGTATGGAACAACCACTGACCTCCAGTATGAAACAACCTCTAACCTACAGTATGAAACAACCACTAACCTCCAGTATAAAACAACCACTAACCTCCAGTATAAAACAACCACTAACCTCCAGTAAGAAACAACCTCTAACCTGAAATAAGAAACAACCACTGACCTCCATTATGAAACAACCTCTAACCTGCAGTATGAAACAACCACTGACCTCCAGTAAGAAACAACCTCTAACCTGAAATAAGAAACAACCACTGACCTCCATTATGAAACAACCTCTAACCTGCAGTATGGAACAACCACTGACCTCCAGTATGAAACAACCTCTAACCTACAGTATGAAACAACCACTAACCTCCAGTATAAAACAACCACTAACCTCCAGTATAAAACAACCACTAACCTGCAGTATGAAAAAACCACTAACCTGAAATAAGAAACAACCTCTAACCTCCAGTATAAAACAACCACTAAACTCCAGTATGAAACAACCACTAACCTGCAGTATGAAACAACCTCTAACCTGCAGTATGAAACAACCACTAACCTGCAGTATGAAACAACCTCTAACCTGAAATAAGAAACAACCACTAACCTGAAATAAGAAACAACCACTAACCTGAAATAAGAAACAACCACTAACCTGCAGTATGAAACAACCACTAACCTGAAATAAGAAACAACCTCTAACCTGAAATAAGAAACAACCACTAACCTGAAATAAGAAACAACCACTAACCTGAAATAAGAAACAACCACTAACCTGAAATAAGAAACAACCACTAACCTGCAGTATGAAACAACCACTAACCTGAAATAAGAAACAACCTCTAACCTGAAATAAGAAACAACCACTAACCTGAAATAAGAAACAACCACTAACCTGAAATAAGAAACAACCACTAACCTGAAATAAGAAACAACCACTAACCTGAAATAAGAAACAACCACTGACCTGAAATAAGAAACAACCACTAACCTGCAATAAGAAACAACCACTAACCTGAAATAAGAAACAACCACTAACCTGAAATAAGAAACAACCACTAACCTGAAATAAGAAACAACCACTAACCTGCAGTATGAAACAACCACTAACCTGAAATAAGAAACAACCACTAACCTGAAATAAGAAACAACCACTAACCTGAAATAAGAAACAACCACTAACCTGAAATAAGAAACAACCACTAACCTGCAGTATGAAACAACCACTAACCTGAAATAAGAAACAACCTCTAACCTGAAATAAGAAACAACCACTAACCTGAAATAAGAAACAACCACTAACCTGAAATAAGAAACAACCACTAACCTGAAATAAGAAACAACCACTAACCTGAAATAAGAAACAACCACTAACCTGAAATAAGAAACAGCCACTAACCTGCAGTATGAAACAACCACTAACCTGAAATAAGAAACAACCACTAACCTGAAATAAGAAACAGCCACTAACCTGAAATAAGAAACAACCACTAACCTGAAATAAGAAACAACCACTAACCTCCAGTATGAAACAACCTCTAACCTGAAATAAGAAACAACCACTAACCTGAAATAAGAAACAGCCACTAACCTGCAGGATGAAACAACCACTAACCTGAAATAAGAAACAGCCACTAACCTCCAGTATGAAACAACCACTAACCTGAAATAAGAAACAAACACTAACCTGAAATAAGAAACAACCACTAACCTGAAATAAGAAACAGCCACTAACCTGAAATAAGAAACAACCACTGACCTCCATTATGAAACAACCTCTAACCTGCAGTATGGAACAACCACTGACCTCCAGTATGAAACAACCTCTAACCTACAGTATGAAACAACCACTAACCTGAAATAAGAAACAACCACTGACCTCCATTATGAAACAACCTCTAACCTGCAGTATGGAACAACCACTGACCTCCAGTATGAAACAACCTCTAACCTACAGTATGAAACAACCACTAACCTCCAGTATAAAACAACCACTAACCTCCAGTATAAAACAACCACTAACCTGCAGTATGAAAAAACCACTAACCTGAAATAAGAAACAACCTCTAACCTCCAGTATAAAACAACCACTAAACTCCAGTATGAAACAACCACTAACCTGCAGTATGAAACAACCTCTAACCTGCAGTATGAAACAACCACTAACCTGCAGTATGAAACAACCTCTAACCTGAAATAAGAAACAACCACTAACCTGAAATAAGAAACAACCACTAACCTGAAATAAGAAACAACCACTAACCTGCAGTATGAAACAACCACTAACCTGAAATAAGAAACAACCTCTAACCTGAAATAAGAAACAACCACTAACCTGAAATAAGAAACAACCACTAACCTGAAATAAGAAACAACCACTAACCTGAAATAAGAAACAACCACTAACCTGCAGTATGAAACAACCACTAACCTGAAATAAGAAACAACCTCTAACCTGAAATAAGAAACAACCACTAACCTGAAATAAGAAACAACCACTAACCTGAAATAAGAAACAACCACTAACCTGAAATAAGAAACAACCACTAACCTGAAATAAGAAACAACCACTGACCTGAAATAAGAAACAACCACTAACCTGCAATAAGAAACAACCACTAACCTGAAATAAGAAACAACCACTAACCTGAAATAAGAAACAACCACTAACCTGAAATAAGAAACAACCACTAACCTGCAGTATGAAACAACCACTAACCTGAAATAAGAAACAACCACTAACCTGAAATAAGAAACAACCACTAACCTGAAATAAGAAACAACCACTAACCTGAAATAAGAAACAACCACTAACCTGCAGTATGAAACAACCACTAACCTGAAATAAGAAACAACCTCTAACCTGAAATAAGAAACAACCACTAACCTGAAATAAGAAACAACCACTAACCTGAAATAAGAAACAACCACTAACCTGAAATAAGAAACAACCACTAACCTGAAATAAGAAACAACCACTAACCTGAAATAAGAAACAGCCACTAACCTGCAGTATGAAACAACCACTAACCTGAAATAAGAAACAACCACTAACCTGAAATAAGAAACAGCCACTAACCTGAAATAAGAAACAACCACTAACCTGAAATAAGAAACAACCACTAACCTCCAGTATGAAACAACCTCTAACCTGAAATAAGAAACAACCACTAACCTGAAATAAGAAACAGCCACTAACCTGCAGGATGAAACAACCACTAACCTGAAATAAGAAACAGCCACTAACCTCCAGTATGAAACAACCACTAACCTGAAATAAGAAACAAACACTAACCTGAAATAAGAAACAACCACTAACCTGAAATAAGAAACAGCCACTAACCTGAAATAAGAAACAACCACTGACCTCCATTATGAAACAACCTCTAACCTGCAGTATGGAACAACCACTGACCTCCAGTATGAAACAACCTCTAACCTACAGTATGAAACAACCACTAACCTGAAATAAGAAACAACCACTGACCTCCATTATGAAACAACCTCTAACCTGCAGTATGGAACAACCACTGACCTCCAGTATGAAACAACCTCTAACCTACAGTATGAAACAACCACTAACCTCCAGTATAAAACAACCACTAACCTCCAGTATAAAACAACCACTAACCTCCAGTAAGAAACAACCTCTAACCTGAAATAAGAAACAACCACTGACCTCCATTATGAAACAACCTCTAACCTGCAGTATGAAACAACCACTGACCTCCAGTAAGAAACAACCTCTAACCTGAAATAAGAAACAACCACTGACCTCCATTATGAAACAACCTCTAACCTGCAGTATGGAACAACCACTGACCTCCAGTATGAAACAACCTCTAACCTACAGTATGAAACAACCACTAACCTCCAGTATAAAACAACCACTAACCTCCAGTATAAAACAACCACTAACCTGCAGTATGAAAAAACCACTAACCTGAAATAAGAAACAACCTCTAACCTCCAGTATAAAACAACCACTAAACTCCAGTATGAAACAACCACTAACCTGCAGTATGAAACAACCTCTAACCTGCAGTATGAAACAACCACTAACCTGCAGTATGAAACAACCTCTAACCTGAAATAAGAAACAACCACTAACCTGAAATAAGAAACAACCACTAACCTGCAGTATGAAACAACCTCTAACCTGAAATAAGAAACAAGCACTAACCTGAAATAAGAAACAACCACTAACCTGAAATAAGAAACAACCACTAACCTGCAGTATGAAACAACCACTAACCTGAAATAAGAAACAACCTCTAACCTGAAATAAGAAACAACCACTAACCTGAAATAAGAAACAACCACTAACCTGAAATAAGAAACAACCACTAACCTGAAATAAGAAGCAACCACTAACCTGCAGTATGAAACAACCACTAACCTGAAATAAGAAACAACCTCTAACCTGAAATAAGAAACAACCACTAACCTGAAATAAGAAACAACCACTAACCTGAAATAAGAAACAACCACTACCCTGAAATAAGAAACAACCACTAACCTGAAATAAGAAACAACCACTGACCTGAAATAAGAAACAACCACTAACCTGCAATAAGAAACAACCACTAACCTGAAATAAGAAACAACCACTAACCTGAAATAAGAAACAACCACTAACCTGAAATAAGAAACAACCACTAACCTGCAGTATGAAACAACCACTAACCTCCAGTATAAAACAACCACTGACCTCCAGTATGAAACAATCTCTAACCTACAGTATGAAACAACCACTAACCTCCAGTATAAAACAACCACTAACCTCCAGTATAAAACAACCACTAACCTGCAGTATGAAACAACCACTAACCTGAAATAAGAAACAACCACTGACCTCCAGTAAGAAACAACCTCTAACCTGAAATAAGAAACAACCACTGACCTCCATTATGAAACAACCTCTAACCTGCAGTATGGAACAACCACTGACCTCCAGTATGAAACAACCTCTAACCTACAGTATGAAACAACCACTAACCTCCAGTATAAAACAACCACTAACCTCCAGTATAAAACAACCACTAACCTCCAGTAAGAAACAACCTCTAACCTGAAATAAGAAACAACCACTGACCTCCATTATGAAACAACCTCTAACCTGCAGTATGAAACAACCACTGACCTCCAGTAAGAAACAACCTCTAACCTGAAATAAGAAACAACCACTGACCTCCATTATGAAACAACCTCTAACCTGCAGTATGGAACAACCACAGACCTCCAGTATGAAACAACCTCTAACCTACAGTATGAAACAACCACTAACCTCCAGTATAAAACAACCACTAACCTCCAGTATAAAACAACCACTAACCTGCAGTATGAAAAAACCACTAACCTGAAATAAGAAACAACCTCTAACCTCCAGTATAAAACAACCACTAAACTCCAGTATGAAACAACCACTAACCTGCAGTATGAAACAACCTCTAACCTGCAGTATGAAACAACCACTAACCTGCAGTATGAAACAACCTCTAACCTGAAATAAGAAACAACCACTAACCTGAAATAAGAAACAACCACTAACCTGAAATAAGAAACAACCACTAACCTGCAGTATGAAACAACCACTAACCTGAAATAAGAAACAACCTCTAACCTGAAATAAGAAACAACCACTAACCTGAAATAAGAAACAACCACTAACCTGAAATAAGAAACAACCACTAACCTGAAATAAGAAACAACCACTAACCTGCAGTATGAAACAACCACTAACCTGAAATAAGAAACAACCTCTAACCTGAAATAAGAAACAACCACTAACCTGAAATAAGAAACAACCACTAACCTGAAATAAGAAACAACCACTAACCTGAAATAAGAAACAACCACTAACCTGAAATAAGAAACAACCACTAACCTGAAATAAGAAACAACCACTAACCTGAAATAAGAAACAACCACTAACCTGCAGTATGAAACAACCACTAACCTGAAATAAGAAACAACCTCTAACCTGAAATAAGAAACAACCACTAACCTGAAATAAGAAACAACCACTAACCTGAAATAAGAAACAACCACTAACCTCCAGTATGAAACAACCTCTAACCTGAAATAAGAAACAACCACTAACCTGAAATAAGAAACAGCCACTAACCTGCAGGATGAAACAACCACTAACCTGAAATAAGAAACAGCCACTAACCTCCAGTATGAAACAACCACTAACCTGAAATAAGAAACAAACACTAACCTGAAATAAGAAACAACCACTAACCTGAAATAAGAAACAGCCACTAACCTGAAATAAGAAACAACCACTGACCTCCATTATGAAACAACCTCTAACCTGCAGTATGGAACAACCACTGACCTCCAGTATGAAACAACCTCTAACCTACAGTATGAAACAACCACTAACCTGAAATAAGAAACAACCACTGACCTCCATTATGAAACAACCTCTAACCTGCAGTATGGAACAACCACTGACCTCCAGTATGAAACAACCTCTAACCTACAGTATGAAACAACCACTAACCTCCAGTATAAAACAACCACTAACCTCCAGTATAAAACAACCACTAACCTGCAGTATGAAAAAACCACTAACCTGAAATAAGAAACAACCTCTAACCTCCAGTATAAAACAACCACTAAACTCCAGTATGAAACAACCACTAACCTGCAGTATGAAACAACCTCTAACCTGCAGTATGAAACAACCACTAACCTGCAGTATGAAACAACCTCTAACCTGAAATAAGAAACAACCACTAACCTGAAATAAGAAACAACCACTAACCTGAAATAAGAAACAACCACTAACCTGCAGTATGAAACAACCACTAACCTGAAATAAGAAACAACCTCTAACCTGAAATAAGAAACAACCACTAACCTGAAATAAGAAACAACCACTAACCTGAAATAAGAAACAACCACTAACCTGAAATAAGAAACAACCACTAACCTGCAGTATGAAACAACCACTAACCTGAAATAAGAAACAACCTCTAACCTGAAATAAGAAACAACCACTAACCTGAAATAAGAAACAACCACTAACCTGAAATAAGAAACAACCACTAACCTGAAATAAGAAACAACCACTAACCTGAAATAAGAAACAACCACTGACCTGAAATAAGAAACAACCACTAACCTGCAATAAGAAACAACCACTAACCTGAAATAAGAAACAACCACTAACCTGAAATAAGAAACAACCACTAACCTGAAATAAGAAACAACCACTAACCTGCAGTATGAAACAACCACTAACCTGAAATAAGAAACAACCACTAACCTGAAATAAGAAACAACCACTAACCTGAAATAAGAAACAACCACTAACCTGAAATAAGAAACAACCACTAACCTGCAGTATGAAACAACCACTAACCTGAAATAAGAAACAACCTCTAACCTGAAATAAGAAACAACCACTAACCTGAAATAAGAAACAACCACTAACCTGAAATAAGAAACAACCACTAACCTGAAATAAGAAACAACCACTAACCTGAAATAAGAAACAACCACTAACCTGAAATAAGAAACAGCCACTAACCTGCAGTATGAAACAACCACTAACCTGAAATAAGAAACAACCACTAACCTGAAATAAGAAACAGCCACTAACCTGAAATAAGAAACAACCACTAACCTGAAATAAGAAACAACCACTAACCTCCAGTATGAAACAACCTCTAACCTGAAATAAGAAACAACCACTAACCTGAAATAAGAAACAGCCACTAACCTGCAGGATGAAACAACCACTAACCTGAAATAAGAAACAGCCACTAACCTCCAGTATGAAACAACCACTAACCTGAAATAAGAAACAAACACTAATCTGAAATAAGAAACAACCACTAACCTGAAATAAGAAACAGCCACTAACCTGAAATAAGAAACAACCACTGACCTCCATTATGAAACAACCTCTAACCTGCAGTATGGAACAACCACTGACCTCCAGTATGAAACAACCTCTAACCTACAGTATGAAACAACCACTAACCTGAAATAAGAAACAACCACTGACCTCCATTATGAAACAACCTCTAACCTGCAGTATGGAACAACCACTGACCTCCAGTATGAAACAACCTCTAACCTACAGTATGAAACAACCACTAACCTCCAGTATAAAACAACCACTAACCTCCAGTATAAAACAACCACTAACCTCCAGTAAGAAACAACCTCTAACCTGAAATAAGAAACAACCACTGACCTCCATTATGAAACAACCTCTAACCTGCAGTATGAAACAACCACTGACCTCCAGTAAGAAACAACCTCTAACCTGAAATAAGAAACAACCACTGACCTCCATTATGAAACAACCTCTAACCTGCAGTATGGAACAACCACTGACCTCCAGTATGAAACAACCTCTAACCTACAGTATGAAACAACCACTAACCTCCAGTATAAAACAACCACTAACCTCCAGTATAAAACAACCACTAACCTGCAGTATGAAAAAACCACTAACCTGAAATAAGAAACAACCTCTAACCTCCAGTATAAAACAACCACTAAACTCCAGTATGAAACAACCACTAACCTGCAGTATGAAACAACCTCTAACCTGCAGTATGAAACAACCACTAACCTGCAGTATGAAACAACCTCTAACCTGAAATAAGAAACAACCACTAACCTGAAATAAGAAACAACCACTAACCTGCAGTATGAAACAACCTCTAACCTGAAATAAGAAACAAGCACTAACCTGAAATAAGAAACAACCACTAACCTGAAATAAGAAACAACCACTAACCTGCAGTATGAAACAACCACTAACCTGAAATAAGAAACAACCTCTAACCTGAAATAAGAAACAACCACTAACCTGAAATAAGAAACAACCACTAACCTGAAATAAGAAACAACCACTAACCTGAAATAAGAAACAACCACTAACCTGCAGTATGAAACAACCACTAACCTGAAATAAGAAACAACCTCTAACCTGAAATAAGAAACAACCACTAACCTGAAATAAGAAACAACCACTAACCTGAAATAAGAAACAACCACTACCCTGAAATAAGAAACAACCACTAACCTGAAATAAGAAACAACCACTGACCTGAAATAAGAAACAACCACTAACCTGCAATAAGAAACAACCACTAACCTGAAATAAGAAACAACCACTAACCTGAAATAAGAAACAACCACTAACCTGAAATAAGAAACAACCACTAACCTGCAGTATGAAACAACCACTAACCTCCAGTATAAAACAACCACTGACCTCCAGTATGAAACAATCTCTAACCTACAGTATGAAACAACCACTAACCTCCAGTATAAAACAACCACTAACCTCCAGTATAAAACAACCACTAACCTGCAGTATGAAACAACCACTAACCTGAAATAAGAAACAACCACTGACCTCCAGTAAGAAACAACCTCTAACCTGAAATAAGAAACAACCACTGACCTCCATTATGAAACAACCTCTAACCTGCAGTATGGAACAACCACTGACCTCCAGTATGAAACAACCTCTAACCTACAGTATGAAACAACCACTAACCTCCAGTATAAAACAACCACTAACCTCCAGTATAAAACAACCACTAACCTCCAGTAAGAAACAACCTCTAACCTGAAATAAGAAACAACCACTGACCTCCATTATGAAACAACCTCTAACCTGCAGTATGAAACAACCACTGACCTCCAGTAAGAAACAACCTCTAACCTGAAATAAGAAACAACCACTGACCTCCATTATGAAACAACCTCTAACCTGCAGTATGGAACAACCACAGACCTCCAGTATGAAACAACCTCTAACCTACAGTATGAAACAACCACTAACCTCCAGTATAAAACAACCACTAACCTCCAGTATAAAACAACCACTAACCTCCAGTAAGAAACAACCTCTAACCTGAAATAAGAAACAACCACTGACCTCCATTATGAAACAACCTCTAACCTGCAGTATGAAACAACCACTGACCTCCAGTAAGAAACAACCTCTAACCTGAAATAAGAAACAACCACTGACCTCCATTATGAAACAACCTCTAACCTGCAGTATGGAACAACCACTGACCTCCAGTATGAAACAACCTCTAACCTACAGTATGAAACAACCACTAACCTCCAGTATAAAACAACCACTAACCTCCAGTATAAAACAACCACTAACCTGCAGTATGAAAAAACCACTAACCTGAAATAAGAAACAACCTCTAACCTCCAGTATAAAACAACCACTAAACTCCAGTATGAAACAACCACTAACCTGCAGTATGAAACAACCTCTAACCTGCAGTATGAAACAACCACTAACCTGCAGTATGAAACAACCTCTAACCTGAAATAAGAAACAACCACTAACCTGAAATAAGAAACAACCACTAACCTGCAGTATGAAACAACCTCTAACCTGAAATAAGAAACAAGCACTAACCTGAAATAAGAAACAACCACTAACCTGAAATAAGAAACAACCACTAACCTGCAGTATGAAACAACCACTAACCTGAAATAAGAAACAACCTCTAACCTGAAATAAGAAACAACCACTAACCTGAAATAAGAAACAACCACTAACCTGAAATAAGAAACAACCACTAACCTGAAATAAGAAGCAACCACTAACCTGCAGTATGAAACAACCACTAACCTGAAATAAGAAACAACCTCTAACCTGAAATAAGAAACAACCACTAACCTGAAATAAGAAACAACCACTAACCTGAAATAAGAAACAACCACTACCCTGAAATAAGAAACAACCACTAACCTGAAATAAGAAACAACCACTGACCTGAAATAAGAAACAACCACTAACCTGCAATAAGAAACAACCACTAACCTGAAATAAGAAACAACCACTAACCTGAAATAAGAAACAACCACTAACCTGAAATAAGAAACAACCACTAACCTGCAGTATGAAACAACCACTAACCTGAAATAAGAAACAACCACTAACCTGAAATAAGAAACAACCACTAACCTGAAATAAGAAACAACCACTAACCTGAAATAAGAAACAACCACTAACCTGCAGTATGAAACAACCACTAACCTGAAATAAGAAACAACCTCTAACCTGAAATAAGAAACAACCACTAACCTGAAATAAGAAACAACCACTAACCTGAAATAAGAAACAACCACTAACCTGAAATAAGAAACAACCACTAACCTGAAATAAGAAACAACCACTAACCTGAAATAAGAAACAGCCACTAACCTGCAGTATGAAACAACCACTAACCTGAAATAAGAAACAACCACTAACCTGAAATAAGAAACAGCCACTAACCTGAAATAAGAAACAACCACTAACCTGAAATAAGAAACAACCACTAACCTCCAGTATGAAACAATCTCTAACCTGAAATAAGAAACAACCACTAACCTGAAATAAGAAACAGCCACTAACCTGCAGGATGAAACAACCACTAACCTGAAATAAGAAACAGCCACTAACCTCCAGTATGAAACAACCACTAACCTGAAATAAGAAACAAACACTAACCTGAAATAAGAAACAACCACTAACCTGAAATAAGAAACAGCCACTAACCTCCAGTATGAAACAACCACTAACCTGAAATAAGAAACAGCCACTAACCTCCAGTATGAAACAACCACTAACCTGAAATAAGAAACAAACACTAACCTGAAATAAGAAACAACCACTAACCTGAAATAAGAAACAGCCACTAACCTCCAGTATGAAACAACCACTAACCTGAAATAAGAAACAGCCACTAACCTCCAGTATGAAACAACCACTAACCTGAAATAAGAAACAACCACTAACCTGAAATAAGAAACAACCTCTAACCTGAAATAAGAAACAACCAGTAACCTGAAATAAGAAACAACCACTAACCTGAAATAAGAAACAACCACTAACCTGCAATAAGAAACAACCACTAACCTGAAATAAGAAACAGCCACTAACCTCCAGTATGAAACAACCACTAACCTGCAGCATGAAACAGCCACTAACCTCCAGTATGAAACAACCACTAACCTGAAATAAGAAACATCCACTAACCTCCAGTATGAAACAACCACTAACCTGCAGCATGAAACAGCCACTAACCTCCAGTATGAAACAACCACTAACCTGCAGCATGAAACAACCACTAACCTGAAATAAGAAACAACCACTAACCTCCAGTATGAAACAACCACTAACCTGAAATAAGAAACAACCACTAACCTGAAATAAGAAACAACCACTAACCTGAAATAAGAAACAACCACTAACCTGAAATAAGAAACAAACACTAACCTGAAATAAGAAACAACCACTAACCTGAAATAAGAAACAACCACTAACCTGAAATAAGAAACAACCACTAACCTGAAATAAGAAACAACCACTAACCTGAAATAAGAAACAACCACTAACCTGAAATAAGAAACAACCACTAACCTGAAATAAGAAACAACCACTAACCTGAAATAAGAAACAACCTCTAACCTGAAATAAGAAACAACCACTAACCTGAAATATGAAACAACCACTAACCTGAAATAAGAAACAACCACTAACCTGAAATAAGAAACAACCACTAACCTGCAGTATGAAACAACCTCTAACCTGAAATAAGAAACCACCTCTAACCTGAAATAAGAAACAACCACTAACCTGAAATAAGAAACAACCACTAACCTGAAATAAGAAACAACCACTAACCTCAAATAAGAAACAACCACTAACCTGCAGTATGAAACAACCTCTAACCTGAAATAAGAAACAACCTCTAACCTGAAATAAGAAACAACCACTAACCTGAAATAAGAAACAACCACTAACCTGAAATAAGAAACAAACACTAACCTGAAATAAGAAACAACCACTAACCTGAAATAAGAAACAACCACTAACCTGAAATAAGAAACAACCACTAACCTGAAATAAGAAACAACCTCTAACCTGAAATAAGAAACAACCTCTAACCTGAAATAAGAAACAACCACTAACCTGAAATAAGAAACAACCACTAACCTGAAATAAGAAACAACCTCTAACCTGAAATAAGAAACAACCACTAACCTGAAATAAGAAACAACCACTAACCTGAAATAAGAAACAACCACTAACCTGAAATAAGAAACAACCACTAACCTGAAATAAGAAACAACCTCTAACCTGAAATAAGAAACAACCACTAACCTGAAATAAGAAACAACCACTAACCTGAAATAAGAAACAACCTCTAACCTGAAATAAGAAACAACCACTAACCTGAAATAAGAAACAACCACTAACCTGAAATAAGAAACAACCTCTAACCTGAAATAAGAAACAACCACTAACCTGAAATAAGAAACAACCACTAACCTGAAATAAGAAACAACCACTAACCTGAAATAAGAAACAACCACTAACCTGAAATAAGAAACAACCACTAACCTGAAATAAGAAACAACCACTAACCTGAAATAAGAAACAACCACTAACCTGAAATAAGAAACAACCTCTAACCTGAAATAAGAAACAACCACTAACCTGAAATAAGAAACAACCACTAACCTGAAATAAGAAACAACCTCTAACCTGAAATAAGAAACAACCACTAACCTGAAATAAGAAACAACCACTAACCTGAAATAAGAAACAACCTCTAACCTGAAATAAGAAACAACCACTAACCTGAAATAAGAAACAACCTCTAACCTGAAATAAGAAACAACCTCTAACCTGAAATAAGAAACAACCTCTAACCTGAAATAAGAAACAACCACTAACCTGCAGTATGAAACAACCTCTAACCTGAAATAAGAAACAGCCACTAAACTCCAGTATGAAACAACCACTAACCTGCAGCATGAAACAGCCACTAACCTCCAGTATGAAACAACCACTAACCTGCAGCATGAAACAACCACTAACCTGAAATAAGAAACAACCACTAACCTGCAGTATGAAACAACCACTAACCTCCAGTATGAAACAACCTCTAACCTCCAGTATGAAACAACCACTAACCTGCAGTATGAAACAACCTCTAACCTCCAGTATGAAACAACCACTAACCTGCAGCATGAAACAACCACTAACCTGAAATAAGAAACAACCACTAACCTGCAGCATGAAACAACCACTAACCTCCAGTATGAAACAACCTCTAACCTCCAGTATGAAACAACCACTGACCTGCAGTATGAAACAACCTCTAACCTGAAATAAGAAACAACCTCTAGCCTGAAATAAGAAACAACCTCTAACCTGAAATAAGAAACAACCACTGACCTGCAGTATGAAACAACCACTAACCTCCAGTATGAAACAACCTCTAACCTCCAGTATGAAACAACCTCTAACCTCCAGTATGAAACAACCACTAACCTGAAATAAGAAACAACTGCTAACCTATAGTATAAAACAACCACTAACCTCCAGTATGAAACAACCACTAACCTGCAGTATGAAACAACCTCTAACCTCCAGTATGAAACATCCTCTAACCTGCAGTATGAAACAACCACTAACCTGAAATAAGAAACAACCACTAAACTGCAGTATGAAACAACCTCTAACCTCCAGTATGAAACAACCTCCAACCTCCAGTATGAAACAACCACTAACCTGCAGTATGAAACAACCATTAACCTCCAGTATGAAACAACCTCTAACCTCCAGTATGAAACAACCACTAACCTGCAGTATGAAACAACCACTAACCTGCAGTATGAAACAACCACTAACCTGCAGTATGAAACAACCTCTAACCTCCAGTATGAAACAACCTCCAACCTCCAGTATGAAACAACCACTAACCTGCAGTATGAAACAACCACTAACCTGCAGTATGAAACAACCTCCAACCTCCAGTATGAAACAACCTCTAACCTCCAGTATGAAACAACCTCTAACCTGCAGTATGAAACAATCTCTAACCTGCAGTATGAAACAACCTCTAACCTCCAGTATGAAACAACCTCCAACCTCCAGTATGAAACAACCACTAACCTGCAGTATGAAACAACCTCCAACCTCCAGTATGAAACAACCTCTAACCTCCAGTATGAAACAACATCTAACCTCCAGTATGAAACAACCTCCAACCTCCAGTATGAAACAACCACTAACCTGCAGTATGAAACAACCTCCAACCTCCAGTATGAAACAACCTCTAACCTCCAGTATGAAACAACCTCTAACCTGCAGTATGAAACAACCTCTATCCTGCAGTATGAAACAACCTCTAACCTCCAGTATGAAACAACCTCCAACCTCCAGTATGAAACAACCACTAACCTGCAGTATGAAACAACCTCCAACCTCCAGTATGAAACAACCTCTAACCTCCAGTATGAAACAACCTCTAACCTCCAGTATGAAACAACCTCTAACCTCCAGTATGAAACAACCTCCAACCTCCAGTATGAAACAACCACTAACCTGCAGTATGAAACAACCTCCAACCTCCAACCTCCAACCTCCAATATGAAACAACCTCTAACCTGCAGTATGAAACAACCTCTAAACTCCAGTATGAAACAACCACTAACCTGCAGTATGAAACAACCTCTAATCTCCAGTATGAAACAACCTCTAACCTCCAGTATGAAACAACCTCCAACCTCCAGTATGAAACAACCACTAACCTGCAGTATGAAACAACCACTAACCTGCAGTAGGGGAAGAGGTTCATGTAGCTGTATATTTTCTTAAGTAGATTCCAGGGAACAGAGGCTTTGTTTCCTTGCTATTCTGTTGTGTGATGCAGTAGGGACAATATCTACATTATATTCATATTTGTATTTAACCTTTATTCATGGTTTATTGGACATTAATTAGTTGATTGAATTGTTGACAAATAACAATGAATAGGTTTGTTCGTGATTGTTCATGTTTTGTATGCACACATGACTGTAAGTCGCTTTGGATAAAGCGTCTGCTAAATGGCATATATTATTAATATATTATTATATGATCAAGAATTGAGCTGAAACATTAATGTTTGATAACTTGTGAAACAATCCCAACACTGGAAGTAGCCTAATAAGGCACAAAGCTAAGTCAATTAATGTGGCTCATATTTGTGAAATACCTCAACATGGTCAGGTGTCAATCAATACATGCCACTTTCAGTCCTCCTCAGCCTGTTACTATCTCCCACCAAAGGCTCCGCCTGCACTCTGCAAGGATATTGCCTTTCTCGCAAGTGAAAGTATTTAAATGTCGAGGGCAGGAGCCGCTCTATTCTGAAGTAAACGGGACCACAAGAAACACACGTGTGGGAGGTTGACATTGGAGCCCCGCTATACCGACCATCTAACAGCGTTTCTTTGAGAGGCAAACATCACCAGTGGCTGTAAATACATAGACCTATACATTTCGCTACCATTGTTTATTCATATCTATTCAAGATTCAATTGTTTTTAAGTTATTGAATGGACATGCATCTCCTCACTGTCGCGCGTAAAATATGCATACACATAGGCTAATCTCCATGCGCGTAATAATTCCATCCCACCAGTGCATACGGATGTATTGCAATTCCACGAAAGCAACCGGGATATACATTATCTCTACTAAGCAACATCAAAGAAGACCTTGGATTCTGCAGAGGAGGGATGATTGACACGAGAGGGAATTGACCGACTGGTGGAATAACGGTGGTCGCTTGATCACAGTGCGATCTCTATCCCTGGGACTTGTAATTCTGGATGGCCCCCTGAACGTCTTTAAATCGTCCCGGAACGTTTTATTGTGAATACTGTCAATGAGTGAATGTGAATCCTACCTGGAACATTGGACCGAACCTTCAGTTGTTTCTGGATCTCCATCGTCGGGCTATCATTTTATAAGCTGTAACAGAAGGGAGATCAAATCCAAGCTGAAATTGCCGCTGGGAAGGACTGTTATTTCCCAGAGAACTCATGTGGAATTGGAATAGTGGAATTCATGAAGAAATATTTGACTTATTTCAATATGAGGCTTAGAACATCGAGATTAGGCTACCTGTGAGTTATTATACTACTGAACTGTTCATATTTAAGGAATTGTCTATATAGGCCTATACAGTTACTTGACATATTTGGAAATGTATATCAAACATAAATATGATTATTTTTTCTTTTTTATGTTTCAGGTTACTTCAGTTCTTAGCGCTGTGTTTTTACACACAGGTACGAACTTGCATGGATTTTTATGGCGTTTGCAGAGCAATGGGCATACAATAACATTTCATAGCCCCTTAAAAAGATTTCAGTCCATCAATGCAACTAATTATACCCATTTACAAGCGTTTTTATTCTTATTGATATTAATCCAATTCGTTTGCATATCTGCAGTAAATGTGTAATAACCATGAAAACATTTTATTACGAGGCCTAAGCAGTTGGCAACAAGTCAAACATCTTGAAAAGACGTAACCGCGAGCCTAAAAGGTAACTGTTAAAACATATGGGGATGGCGTATGGCTGAATTGAAAAATAATCGTTAAGGGATATAGCTAAGGGAGATGGGGGTGAAAGATCATTCGTGGTAAAACAACCTATCATAGGCATGTCATCTCGAGTGAGGACAGCGGACTCGCTGCGTGCATCTCCCCAAACACTCACGGTTCTAAAAACCATGTGCCCGCAATTCCCTTTGAAATGCCTATAGCCTAACTCCATGTGAAAAGCATATATATAAATATGTTTTAGTTGGAAAATAACTTGATCTGCTTCTCATTCATTTAGACTGAACATCAATTCGCATTAATTATCAGTTCGGCTATGCTCTCATTGGTGTTTTTATTTTTATACTTCAATGTTTTTAGTCATGCTTTTTTATTGCGTGTTTTTCTTGTTTGATAGAACACAGTGCAGTCCCACTCCCCACCTCCTAATTTCAAGCACCATGTGAACGAGCAGTGCCGGTTGTCTGACCGGATGAGCCGCCGGTTGATTCGGACCTACCAGCTCTACAGCCGGACCAGCGGTAAACATGTCCAGGTTCTGGGTAATAAGAAAGTGAATGCCATGGGCGACGACGGAGCTGTGCACGGTAAGAAACGAATAAATCACCAAGTAGGCCTAGGCATCTTCGAAATAATTATAGGATTTAACAGGCCTATTCCAGATTTTAAAATTACTTAAATCTATTTATGGACACGTCAATTTACAAGTCATGTAGGGCTATTGGAGAAGAACATATTATGAAAATGTTACCATTTAAAAAGCAAACAGTTCTATTTAGCATGAAGAAGTTTAGGTTTTGAGTAGGCGGCGGGAAATAGAAAATGCATTCGAAATGGATTATATAGTATTGTTCTGGACTGGGATTCTGGGGAGAAACCCACTCAGAATATCTGGTAAACACATCAGAACTCGTCTTACTTTCTACCTTCTTAACATTTACTGAGTAGTTTAGCCGCTCAGAAGCGGTTGAAAGAAAGAAATATGACTTGCAATTTTCATAACCTTGAGTGGCCCTATTTTTTTTATCCAAAGTTATTTTAGGCGAATGTGTTTTTATTTAATTCTGTCCCCCATTGGTCTTTGATGGACACATGTCAATGAATATTCAAATAGCGAAATATTTAAATGATATAAATATACAGTAGCTCTCTCAAGTCCATCCTTTGAACAAAACATACATTCATTCATATCTGCTTAAGTTAAACATACCAAAAAAAAGTACGACATTTTTACATGCGATTTAGTGGTTTAACATATCAGTGACTGATTGACATTAGCCACGAGAATGACAACAATGTGATAAATGTAATTGATAAAACAGAATTGTTTTAACTCACTTATCCAGAGTGGTGCTGAATGGCCCTTAGACACAATGCATTGTCTTTGGACGGGTTTGGGTAAACTGCATTTCTGCCAAGTGGAATAATTAGCACAACATTTCTCAGGGCAACTTTGTTGCACTGTTTCATCCACATGACGTTTTAACACGTTGTATTTCTCAACAGTGGTGGTTTAGACGTATTCATAGGCCTCCTGTGCACTATTTGAAAAAAAGGTGCTATCTGGACCCTTAAAAGGTTATTCGGCTGTCCCCATAGGAGAACCCTTTGAAGAACCCTTTTTGGTTGCAGATTGAATCCTTTTGGGTTCCATGTAGAACCCTTTCTACAGAGGTTTCTAGATGGAACCCAAAATGGTTCTACCTGGGATCAAAAGGGGTTATCCTATGGGGACAGATAAAGAACCCTTTTAGAATTTATTTTCTTAGAGTTTAGCCTATGGACAAAGTGTACAATATACAGCTGTTTTGATGAAATCTATGCAAGGTTGGGAATTGTTTCTCCCCACATGGAAAAAATTGTCTGACATTTTAAAGGGAGCAAATTCCTGTCACCAAAGTATTTTTTGGGGGTCTGTCTAGCCATCTTTCCACCACAACAATCTATTTCTCCCTATGCCTGCCGCCTGCTTTTTGGATTGTACTTTAATGAGGAATGTTCATTGCTTTACAACTCAATGTATGACTCGGTTTATAAAGAGCGGTGAAGTCAGCATCTTCATTTTATCCCATCTTTTATCTCTCTGTTCTCCCTCTCCCTCCCTCTCCCTCCCTCTCCCTCAAACACACACACACACACACACACACACACACACACACACACACACACACACACACACACACACACACACACACACACACACACACACACACACACACACACACACACACACACACCTCGCCTTGGCTCGAGCGTGCATGTCCTAAGTGGGTGTCACTCTTGTAGCAGGCCCAAATCTGACCACTGCTCGGTGCTTTTGTGGCTGTGTCGCTGACCGCTATGTTCTCTCACTCCCTCGTTCCTCCTTCCTCCCCATCATCTAAGTGGAACGTAGCGCGGCATTTTATAGCCGTTCAATGACAATGGCTCAGTGCGAAGTCAAAGCCACTTGCTGCTATTCTAAAAGACTTGAGTGTGTTTAGCCAATGTTTTCGAATTTGATTTATGTTTGAATGTTTTGCCATATACAATACTTGTCTCCCCACTGCATGCAAGGTTGATGCCATGATAACGAGGAGTACAACTCTGCTAAAGTCATCATAATATAATACATAACTTAAGGTTATTAGATCGAGGTTAAATGTAGTCATCCGGAACCAGTCATTGCAATAACTTCACACCCTTTCTGATGTCATCACGTCAATACTACTGGGCCGGCATAGTCTCACAGTCTTCAAGTTCAACTCAGTCTCAAATGATACCGCTATTTGATTATTTTTCACAAGGGTTTTATTCAAAAATAGAATAACCTCATAAGCTTGAGAATTATTGTGCATTGTATCTGAGCTGAATAAAGATATGATGTGTTTTATGTTTTTCTAGCCAAACTTGTGGTGGAGACGGACACGTTTGGTAGTCGTATTCGGATAAAAGGGGCAAAGACGGGCTACTACATCTGCATGAACAAGACGGGGAAATTGATTGGCAAGGTAAACATTCAATTTATTTATTAATCCTTTATTTAGGGAAGTCACATTGAAATGTACATCTCTTTTCATGTGAGCCCTGGAGGTCGGTTGAGTTCAATAAGTTCTGTCATCATTTTGACTGTGACCATGAGTACAAAGTTTCAGAGAAAAGTTATGTCTATCCTGTGTAAGGCTCTTCACCTGAGTTATGACCAGAAAAGCCCTTGTAGGGAGTTGGACATGATTTGGGAAGAAACTTGAAGGATTGATAGGAAATTTACCTGTCAAAACAATATTTTAATATCCTCAGAGACTGACCCCTTAACTCATTCTGTCATTCGGTCTCTCACCCCCCACCCCCCCCCACACACCCCCACACCCTCTCTCTAACAGCGGAAGGGTCGTGGTAAAGACTGCATCTTCACAGAGATCGTTCTGGAGAACAACTACACTGCTCTCCAGAACGCTAAATATGAGGGCTGGTACATGGCCTTCACGCGTAAAGGAAGGCCCCGCAAGGCCTCCAGGACCAAGCAACACCAGAGGGAGGCCCACTTCATGAAACGCCAGCCCAAGGGCCACCTCCTGGGTGACGCCCAGCCCTTTGATGTCCTCCCCCTCCCCGTGGTCCCCTTCCACCCCCGGAGGACTAAACATACCCATCACCACAGCTCAGGGGCCCACTGAGGAAAGAACAGACGAAGAAGAAGAGGAAGCATAGGGAGGGGAACACACCAAACTAAAATACCACTACCACATTTCTGCTCCTTGCAAGGACTCCTTTTTGTTGTGTTTTGTACTGGATTGTGTCTAAAACAATGAGTAGACTATCTAATCTGCTACATCAGACCGAGGTTTATTTGCAGGAAAGAGTTTTTATAACCAGAGGACGATTTTAGTGCTCAAGCACTCGATGAGATTTGAATGAAAGAAAGGACATCTTGGGCTTAGTGATAACCCTACACAGCTATAAAGAGAGGGTGTTATGAGAGAGATAATGAATACACATTACATGGCAGCTAGCTTTGGATCATCATGTGCTTGCATCAACTAATTAACAGTGAATACACGTAAAACACTTTATTTTGCATTTAGGAGGCCATTTGCGTTCATTTTCGTTAGTCTGTTTTCTACATATATGAATATATTTTAAATTGGGAGATTTGTAAAAATACTTTTAAATGATGGAAATATTTATTGTAGAGTGTATATTAAAATCACGAAAGAATTTTGAGTCAATGCGCCGTTTCTAACTATTTTTCTAGCTGGGTCACTTTGGGGTCCCAAAGGTTCTAATGTTGCCTGAAAAACTGGAGACCCAGATAACTAAGGGGCGATATCTGTGACAGGCTACTGCAATTCAATGTGCTCAGCAAGTGAGACTTGGGCCTGAATAGTTGGGGCTATGCATTAAAAGCAGACGAGGTCAGCCCACAATTTTGTTTCGAGACAAAGGTTACCACCATGTAGTTGCATTTCTCACGATCACACACCGTAACCCTGTGGTCAAATGGGCCCTTTGTGGCCCTCATATAAAAGGACATGTTATACAATAGTGGGTTCGAATAATAACACGAGGAGGGGTCAGTTATCAAAAAGAAGCTAGTCTCACAGGAGGGAGGGAGGGAGGGAGGGAGGGAGGGAGGGAGGGAGGGAGGGAGGGAGGGAGGGAGGGAAAGCGAAAGAGCACCGGGGCTCAGTGTGGTAAAATGTGGCACCGGCTGAAAGAGGGGGAATGGCTGGGAAGAGGCCTTCGGGAATGAAAGGACGAGGCAGAAAGAAACCCTCCTCTCTCTCCCAGGAGCAACTGAGCATGACCTGCAGAGTCCAAATGACAGGGGGAAGAAGACCCGGTCGGCCTGGCAGCACAACAGAATCAGATGACAGGGAAGAAGACCCGGTCGGCCTGGCAGCACAACAGAATCAGATGACAGGGAAGAAGACCCGGTCGGCCTGGCAGCACAACAGAATCAGATGACAGGGAAGAAGACCCGGTCGGCCTGGCAGCACAACAGAATCAGATGACAGGGAAGAAGACCCGGTCGGCCTGGCAGCACAACAGAATCAGATGACAGGGAAGAAGACCCGGTCGGCCTGGCAGCACAACAGAATCAGATGACAGGGAAGAAGACCCGGTCGGCCTGGCAGCACAACAGAATCAGATGACGGGGAAGAAGACCCGGTCGGCCTGGCTGCACAACAGAATCAGATGACGGGGAAGAAGACCCGGTCGGCCTGGCTGCACAACAGAATCAGATGACGGGGAAGAAGACCCGGTCGGCCTGGCAGCACAACAGAATCAGATGACGGGAAGAAGACCCGGTCGGCCTGGCTGCACAACAGAATCAGATGACGGGAAGAAGACCCGGTCGGCCTGGCTGCACCACAGAATCAGATGACGGGAAGAAGACCCGGTCGGCCTGGCAGCACAACATAATCAGATGACGGAGAAGAAGACCCGGTCGGCCTGGCAGCACAACAGAATCAGATGACGGGAAGAAGACCCGGTCGGCCTGGCTGCACAACAGAATAAGATGACGGGGAAGAAGACCCGGTCGGCCTGGCTGCACCACAGAATCAGAGCAGACCCTCTATATTCCCTTCCTCTCTTCTTTCTCACTGTTTGAAGTCTGGATGTCCTATTGGTTGTTTGCTAAAGGCCGGATTCCAAATATGAGGAATGGTTTTTCAGTATAGCTAAGCGCCAAGCGCCGCCAGCTTTGAGGACTTGCAAACGAATGAACAACTGAAAGCTGTGATCAAAAAGGTTCAATAAATCTGACAGGATAAAAACTCTGAACTTGTGTTATTATTGTTACTCCTATTGAGAAATGAGTGGCTATCCTCATGGCTCAATTGCTACTAGGACACATCATGCACATTAATTGAAGCATTATCCTGCTCTGCCAAATGAGAAAAGACAGCAGTGTACGCAAATCACCCTCCAAATGGTCGTTTCATTCCGTGTCCAAGATTTTATTTGGACAGCACAAAGTCAAAGCAATCCAACAGCAACTCTTGATTTGAGAAATTCGTTGAGAATTCTTTTCTCAGATCTTATGCTTTGGTTGGATCTGGATCCCAAATCCCATGACATATCTCCTCCCCTTTAGGAAGTACGCAAAGCACAATAGCAAGTGACCTGTGGTTTAGTGGCTGTGTTTAGCCCTTGTACTGCTCACTTGGTTAGGCACATAGAGTCCCAGAAATGCAAAGAATCACCACTAGGTTAGAGGAATCTATATTTAAATGAAATTGTTCCTTTTTTGCAGCATTGTTTCAATCAAACGTTGATGGTCAAAACTCAGTCATATTAGCTTAGTCAGATATAATGTCTTGTTACTCATCTCTCTAGAGTTTGATGGTTAAAGTTAGCAAGCATTCAGTCAGATAACGTTTCTCATTGTGGCTCACCGTGGTACTCGATTTACAAAAGAGCCTACAACCTTTTTCCACTTTGCGGTAATTCAGTACTACTGTCATGCAAGAACCTATATTTACAAAGAAGCATACGACTTGTTCACTTCCCAGTAATATAGTGCTTCTGTCATCCAAGCTCCATACCTATCCTTGGCTATCCCCAGTCTTGGGGATTGCGTGAGGATTTGTTGGAGGACTCTGGGCCAGTAAAGTCACCCTCTGGAGGACTGGGCGAGGCTCAGGGGACCAGTAAGACCTGCTAGTACTGGCTAGCTCGGCCATAATGGCTTTCAGGGTGGCCTACTCTGGGCTGCACAATCATGAGCATAAGGGTATTCAGTTAACACAAATGGGACGTGCTTGTAAGGGCGACCCGGTCGAGAACAGTGTGTGTGTGTTTGTGTGTGTGGAAAGAATAGGGAAAAGGCATTGTGTGTTAAAGTGTTTTACAAGGGAAGGAGACCAAGAATTGTGGGAGGGGGATGAACTCTCTGCGTTTGGACTATTTTAACAACTAATAGTTTGCATAGTTAAGGGAAAAGAGAGATGTAGAGACAGTTGTTAACAATGTTATGGAATTGTATTCATCTTCAAAGGACAACATCACATATTAAACCCAATAATTGTTCGTATCTCGACAACAACAATTCAGAACTTTTTACAGAACAGCAGTGACATTTCTCAAATATTTTTTGGACAGAACAAGTTTGAACAAGTAACTATGTTTGTAATTCACTGTCTCAATTCCGCATCCCCCCGCCTCGACGGCAATAAACACAATGGAGAGTATGGAAAAGGCACTGCGCAAATTATTTCCAATAGTGGAATCCCATTGAGAACCAGAAATCAGAGTAGAAAACATACAGGATACTGTATCACCAGTGCAAATCAAAAACGACTTGTTTGAGTGACATCCCCTCCAGATTGGCACTTCATTGTGTTTTGCAGTCGATGTCCTCTTCATTGGTTCCCTTCAGTTTCTTCACCTCCCGGAGTAGCTCGTGCTCAAAGGTTAATATCTCCTTAGGCTTCTTGTACTGGAAAGGAAAGACAGAATAGGTAATTACCTCTACAGAAACACCTTTCCCTTCCATGTACACCCTGTAGTGTAATGTTTGGCCTGAAGTGGGATAACAGAGGCTCCTTATTCCCTATATAGTGCACTACTTTCAACCAGAGTCGGGCTCAATAGTACGCTATATAGGGAACGGGGTGCCAATTTGAACAAACGCAAGGAATAAGAAATTGAATAGCACAGAGAAAACGATTATGATAGGTATACACATAAAGTAACGGTCGATCTCTTCATCAGATACTTAGAACAAACGTTAGGATAGCCTACTAACTAATTCAATGATTCGATCCCTTGAGTTCACAGGCATGTTCTGATACAAGTGAGACGAATACAAAAATATAGTTTCAATCTAGTCTCCAGTATCAACTTATAGTTTAGCCTCAAGTTTGCCCATCAGTCTATCAGTCTCTGAATATTGGATATAAGACTTGCAGTGTAAAATCACCCAAGGTGGGATTTGAGAAGTACTGTAGTTGGTTTGTTAGTTGTTGTTGTTGTTGTTGTCAGGAGTACTTACACTGACGATTAACGTGTTATTGGCATGGGTGAAGTTGAGCGCGGAACTATCCAATGGCAGCTGGCTTCGGTCCAGATCAGGAACATTAAACTTCTTGTAGTACCTGCAAAGGATCAACACACCGCAGTGAGAAAAGGGTTTCTTGAAGGCAAGAGATCAATATTTTTGTCAACAGTGCCACCTATAGGAGAGCCAGCCTCACTTGCATATGAGGAACTGGAACTAACACCGACAAAAGAAAATAAAGGAAAATATAGGAGGCCTTCTCCATTGTGAAGATGTTACAACTGTAGAAATTATATAGACTTTGAATGTGGCTTTTCAGGCACATGTAGTTAACAATATCTGAAGTGATATAGGCCAGTTTATCAGTAGATTTCTAAGGAGGGGAAACATATCAACTGTATGCATAACTATTACAGCATTTGGGCATGAGAGTGGAATAGAGGCTATTCGGATGTTACTTTTTGTTATTTGTTCGTATGATGCAGCATCGTTGATCAGGCTCCACTGAAATGTTGTAGACCTCTTTGGGGTACGGAAGGTTCCGGACTCTCCACAGGAAACTGGTCTTTGTGTCTTTGCGCATAAATACAGGCTGAGGAAATACAACAAAGCATTGTACTGTTAAATGCATACTGTTTATTTATGATTAGTTGAATAGTGAAATGATGAAAATGAAATGAATTCCACGATCGTAAAAGTATTAGTTGACACATTTGGATGAGTGCTGTTGGTGATATTGAACTAGAATCAATTGTCAATTTAGATCATGGCCTGAAACATAATAGATGTAAATATTGTATAATACAACTCACGTTTGAATAGTTTTCTTTGATAACATCTGATTCCAAACAGGCTACAGTAGATGGGACTGGCTCTCCAACTTCTATCTCCCATGGTCCCTGTCCCTTCAAGGTGCTTTTCGAACGCCACTTTCGTACTGCAAAGTAAGAATACATCAGCTGAGAGTGGAAATAATATAATGCACCGGAAGCAATGTAGCTAATGCAGGATACTTTTTAGAAGATGTCTAATCTGAAACAAGCTTACCAATGAGCTCATCTGTGGTCAAGTCATATTCTTCTGCCATTTCTTTCCCATCTGTAAAGAGATAGTGTATCTTCCTTTTCCCTGGGAAGAGTTTTGCAAAGCACCAATAGAAATTCACTTAAATGTGAACTAGCTAGCTTTCATCTTTGCTAAACAGATTTGCTAGGCAAAGTGAACGTTAGTGTTAGTTAGCAGATAATGCTAGCGAGCTTATAATTGACACTGAAGTCTTACTAGATGAATGCAAGGGTAAATATTGTTATACAAAACACAATAATGATGATAACTTGTCTATATCTCTCTGTTTCACTCACCATCGTGTATTAGAGCGGTTTTCGTGGATGTTTTTAGGAGATCTGACCAGCTCTGCACAGCCATATTGCAAAAAACTGACACTTCCTGAAACATCACGTGTAGCCACGGCAACGGAGGTCATCGTGAAACGTATAATGAAGTTTTCATATTTTTTCAACTCCATAATATGTCAAAAACATGTTTACATTTACTCAATAAATAATAAATACTTTTTTAACAATATTTTCTTGAAAAATATTTTACTTTGTCGTGCAAGAACTAAAAATATGTCTATAACGAACCGGAAGTTAGATTATTTTTAAACCATCTGCATTGTAACATTGGTTTGTGTTTTGGTCGTCCAAAGGGGTAAAACATATGTATTTTCAAGAGTTTGTCGACCAATGATATAAATTAGTTTAATAAATATATGACGTAACATATTTCAGTAGAGTGAGTAAATCCCAGCTTTTCAAAACAGTTAAATGCCGTTGTTGTTGTCCGCTTGCTAGCTAATTTAGCTAGTCAGCTAAAGTTAGCCAGCTAGCTAGCCGGTGTCAGTTGTCACATTCTCTTCTATATTTTCCAGGGCTTCCTTTCCCTGGCGAAATGTCTGCCTACGGAATTATGAAAGCTTTCCCCAAAGTGAAGAGAGCAGGGGCACGTGAAGGAAAGGATGTCCCCCCACCAAAGAGGAAGACTGATGAAACTGTACCTGTTACAGGTGTGGCCCGTGTTTGAGAGCATCACATTCGTAATGCTTTTTGGACACATTATGACTGATTGACAGATCTACAAATAATAATGATTTTATGACGCTAGATTTGTAGATCAGTCAGCAGTCGATGTTGAACAAGCCCCGTGTGTAAAACTACTTTTTCACAATCTCATTTCAGGGAGTGCTTTCCAGGGCGTCACCGTACACATATTACCAGCCGGCATTGGGAATGCCAGATGTCAGATCTTCCAGAAACAGATTGTCCAGAATGGAGGCCAAACTGAGAGTTCCCTCTGTCCCACAGTCACCCATGTAGTAGTGGATGACAGTATGGACTGTGACAGGGCTCTCAGGCTGCTCAAAGTGGACAGGCTGCCCTCTGGAGTTTATCTGTTGAAGTGCACCTGGCTCAGCACCTGCATCAGTGAGCAGAGACTGCTGGATACAGCAGACTACAGCCTACTCAACCCAGACAAAGACATGGAAACTACAAAGGACGGTGTCAAAGAAGACGTACTCAACAGTATCCCACTTCCAGCCACACAGGACATGAAGCAGCCGATCTCTGATGAAATAAAACCAAATGAGTCAACAGAGACTGTAGGTTGGCGACCACATAACCATTAACCATAACCCTGTCACTGCATGATAGCTTCTTCTGGCCCTAATCATACACTTCATTACTTCATGTATCCATAGGTCCAAGACACTAAAGAGGAATATGGCGTCTCCCAGAGCGATCTGGAGGCTCTGATCAGTGGCCTGCACCCCAAGGACGAGACCCCCAGTACTGCCACTGCCCCCTCAGACCCCCAACAGAAGCCTCTCTCAGGGAAGTGGGTGTGTGCCCAGTCCTCCCAGTCCAAGGTTGACAACCACAACAAGCACATCACAGATAAACTGGAGGTGCTGGCCAAGGCCTACACGCACCAGGGGGACAGATGGAGAGCGCTGGGCTACTCCAAAGCCGTCAGCGCACTCAAGAGCTACCACAAGCCTATCACGTCCTATGAGGTAGGTTATTTAGTCCCATATCTGCATAGTTTGTGATTATGGTCGGCCATTTTGTATTTGTGTCATCATAATTCATTCCTGTCTCTCTATTCACACTATTGCAAACATTGTGAAATGTGTTTGGTTAGTTTACACAACTGCATCCCAAGGTGGGTGCATAAATCGTGTATTGATGGATGCATAAATTGATTGCTGCTGGTTCAATTTCAGGTGGCCAGAAAAGGCCCAGTGCATAAAAAAGTCTGTTGTTTTGTAACATATTGTATAACAGCTAATGAAGTCATTGAGGAAATGCTTCCTTTTAAATCAATGAAAGCTGCGTGTTACGTCAAGCTCAAGAATCGTGTTCATTCTATCTTGTGAATTTAAATAATGAGAAATAGTTGCTTATTGTTGCATATTGCCACAGCTATACACCAATGGTTATTTAACATAGATTTCTGAAGTCACGAAGCTGCTACTACTAGCTAGCTAGCTACATTGACTATGTAGCAACTTGTAAAATTAGAGGATCATTTAGTTCAACTATTAGTACCTGTGAAAAACTGGGCCAAAGCTATTGTACTTATGCATGATCAATTAATATGTATAGTACAGTAGAAAAAATAGAATACAGACACTCCCCCTCTGCTCCTCTCCTCTCTCAAAACAACGTGCTCTGTGTAGCAAGTAAAACATCACATTGATGAGATGCTGATGGAAAAGCAACTTGACGTGTATAGTGGAGTTAAAGTGTGACAATGTGATCAATGTTTTTTCCTGATAGTTGCTTCATTTGTTGAAAACACAAACTACACAGGACCTTCTAATCTGCATGGTTTGACAAGGTTTTTTTAATAACGTTGTGCTGCTGAGTACCGGTGGGGGGAGGCCTGGAGGAAGGGTAGTGCCCCCCCGTTTCTAACTTAGAGATTTTTGTGTTTTTTTTATAACACCTATAACTGCCATTTCTTGCAAATATAAATACAAAAATGATAGCAATTAATGTAACACAAATAAAATATGCTGGCACAGCTCCTCTCTTCACCCAGGTTTTTCCCCAAAGAATGGGAGTTTCAGCTTGGTAAATTAGCTAGTAGACCAGTAACAGAGTTCCAAACCACTCTGCCAATAACAGTTGGTTTTCTGTTTTTCCCTCACCACCGTGACAGTCCTTGATAAAATTGCTTAAAAGCTATTTTTGGTTATTTTTGACCATTTGAATGGAAAACTATTACATTAAGGTACATCATTTTTATCCAGAAAGATTTGATATTAGTATTAAAATGGCTGCAGTGGGCCTTCTAACTCCTTGTAATTGACTAAACCATGCCTCAAATTTCAGGAGGCCTGTAAGATCCAGGGCATTGGCAAGAAGATGGCTGACAAGGTCATGGAGATCATGGAGAGTGGGCACCTCCGTAAGATAGATCACTTGGGAGAGGCAGTGCCAGTACTGGAGATGTTCACCAATATCTGGGGGGCAGGGGCCAAAACTGCCCAGCTTTGGTACACACAGGTTAGATGTATTTATCTTGGTTGTCACACAGTCAGTCTCTCTTGTCTGTGTGTGTCCCTCTTTCTTGCTCTCTGATTTTGCATGCAACACATGACTGTGTAAGATTTGTTATTTTTGTATTGTGGAGTGTGCAGTTAATTGTAGTGTTTGATAGTGTGATACAAATTGATTTGACATGAGATGAAAAAATATATATTTACCATCTTAGGGGTTCCGCACTTTGGAGGACATCCGCACCAAGGCCAATCTGAACCACAACCAAATAATTGGACTCAAACACTACGACGACTTTCTGGACCGGATGCCCAGAGAAGAGGCAGCCGCCATTGAAAAACGGTAATACATCTCCCTCTTATTGTTTCAAGCACCCACATTAAAGGTCAATCAATGTTAAAATGTAACATTCTAACATTATATTAGTTATAGACTAAACAGGCCTCTTCTTCCCACTTCATCTAGTGGGGTTAAGAGAGTTTCTTTAGAAAAGTGTCTCCAGTCCAGTACTCTAACCCCCTTGCGAACAAGAGATCTTGTAAAGTGAAATGCTACGGGACCTCAAAGCCAAGTTCAGATGTTTTAAGTTTGCCAAGGCCCCTAAGCAGACTGTCAGTCCAGTCCTTCTAGCCTGGTCTGTGTGTGATGGAGAAAGCAGACATCCCACTCTCTGTCAGAGTCCTGCCGGCCGCATCCCAAAGGGGGAAACTCACTCTTAGAAACTTGGCGCATCATATGTCAGCAGATACCAGGGCTGTGTTTCATTCCAGAAAGGTGTTTCCTCCCCCTCTGCCTCCGTTCTCTCCCTTTCATGGATCTGAGATAACTGGGTGGGTGTAAAGCAAAAACTCATCTAGATTACGCCCATAAAGGTAGAGGACTCATCATGGATATAACCTGTTTTAGCATGGACATTGCCATTGAGGGCTTTCACCGCTTTAAATTAGTCAACTGCGTGGGGAGTCCTATGAGTTGGGCGCAATCAGCCAATTAAGAAGAAGAAAATGGACTACTTTAAAATGGGGATTGTTGCATGTATAATGGCACAGATACAAAGATGAGTCCTCTATCTAGCTCTGTGATTTCGCCTTATTGCTTTCACCATTCCAGTCCTATCAGATCTGTGAAGGGGAGGGAACGTAATCCTGGAATGAAACGCGGCCCTGGTCACTGGGAGCACCGGGTACAAAGCCAGTTGTTTTCATATAGTATTACTTGGATTTCCCTGTTGCTTTTGTGGCTGCCAGATACAAAGTGCAGATTAGAAAGATGACTATAGCATGTGTCCTTTTGACTTGTGGCTTGTCAAAATAATAGGTAGTGTCGTCAAAATGTATCTGGCCTGCTTGAATACGGCAAATGCTTCCCTGTTGACCGGCAAGGCTTTATGAAAATACACCATTTACTTTTCTAATTTCAAGTAGGTAATATAAATACAACTTGAGGACTTGTCTTGAAGATTCAACACGTGTACAACATGTTATTTTGAGTCCAAATATGAACGAGAAACAAACCAAACGTTCTGTAATATGTTATAATGAAGGCCCCTGAGAGAACATTACTGGGGAAAACTTTGAAACATGGTCTGGAACCCATAACCATTCATGATAAATACATTGTATGCAAAGTGGTCCTCCCCACCACTGGTCTGGGATCCAAGCTGAATTGCTCTTTTTCATAGTTGTTTTTTAACTGAGACAATAGTGAAACACAATAGTGTATCAGAAAAACAATAGTGAAACAACGATTCAATTTGGGCGCCCAGGCTACCCCCACCGCATAATTGACTGTATTTCAAACAAACAAAATGTCCCTGTTCTGTTCGATAGGTGAGAGAGCCCCCACCATGTATTGTATCCCAAACGGTAACATGTTTCACTGTATGTGAAACAAGCTAATTCAGTGTGGTCTAGAGTTGGGCGATTTTATATGATTAAATTGAATGTTGTGATATTTGACATTGATGATGATATATCATGATGTGCAAGATTATACTCTAATTGAGCTTTACGAATCAAAACTGTGCCGTTTTATCAGTTAGGTTGTATCAACATGTTGAAAATGTAGTCTAAATGAACTAATTAAGCCTTATTTTTATTTTTTTGCCATACAATGAATATTTAAAGAGAATACGACTACAATATCGTAAATAAGCACAAACATGGCCCAGACTGGAATAATTCAGTCATTAACCCTTTACACTTGTGGGAATTGGCCTATTTGGATTGGGCTAAATTGAAATGATTCTTACATAAGAAATATGAAAAGCATATGCATAACCATGGTAGCAATTGAATGGGAACAGTTTGGAGATCATGGGGAAATGATTAGACCAAAGGTGAGCACACAACAGTTCACAAGACTGAATCCAAACATTACACTGTTGATTTTATGTGCATTTTACATTTACTGTACTTTTCAGTTGTTGATAACGAAATCTGAAAATACTCTGGATACATTCTGTAACATGATAACACTATCCCTGGAAAACGTTAGGGTAAGTGCAACGTAAGACAAAAAAATTACAAGGGTTTGAGTGAGAGGACGAACTGGTGTCTCCAAGTTGCCACACACCTATCCAAAGTGTGCACAGTTCCTGTATCTGTGCAATTTCAATGCACTTTTATGAAAACGTCTTCAACTATAAGGTACTTTTCTTATATACCTCTCCTAGCTGTAACATTGAGAAACTAGAGCAAGTAAACTTGTAGTTGTTTAGTTTAAAACACAACCTTGCATTCCCGCCATCACACAATTACTGTTGCTGTTTACACAATCCCAAAAGTCTTATAAATCACTGGGTGTAGGTGGGCCTGATTTGAAAGCTTGTTCTATTGCCAACATGACTAGCTAAGTTAATATATACAATCTTACAGTGTTAGGCTTTCACCAGCTCATTCAGAGAAACAGATTGTCATTTTGGTGCGCATAGAAAGGAGTCATGAGTGCATTCAGGTGGCAAATTATCTTCAGAATAAACAAGCATGGGCTCATTCTGTTCAGAACAACTCAGGGTATGACGCCATGTCATCTAGTGATCATAAACGCTGACACTGTACATGCCATGAGTTTTATGATATGGGGATGTGAAGTGCACATTTGGACTCACAGGTGTTTGGCTTGCTTGTGTGACATCAAAGTGGTATTTATTATAATAATCCTCAACGTCTCATCTTTCATAGTACATAGAGTCCTCTTAACTTAAAGTATTTCCCTCACTAAGAGAACAAAAAAACATGTGCAAATGTTGCGCAAGTTCTGGGAGAGATGGGGGGGGCAACTTCTTAACCCGCGCGGTGCTCGAGTTCAGAACGGCTGTCAGTCCAAACCCATACAGCGCTGTGAAGCGCAGAGCCTGAGCTCTGACGTCATGTATAGTTACTGCACAGTTACTACGTCCCAATTTAACCGCTTATTAGTGCCCAAATCTGCCATTTTTAACACGTATATGGGTACAGGTACGAGTGTAAAGGGCTACTAAATCAAAACAATTATTGGATATCGCAAACTGTTACTTTGTTCCTCTCCTGTTGTACATGTACAGTATCTATATGTGAAGGAGGCAGCCCTGTTATTCCATGACAAACTGTAACATATCCCTGTCCTTTTCTACTGTATAGGTGAAGGAGGCAGCTCAGTTCCTGGACCCTGGCCTGTTGGCCATGGCCTGTGGTTCGTACCGCCGGGGGAAGGACACATGTGGAGATGTTGACGTCCTCATCTCTCACCCTGACGGGAAGTCCCACCGGGGTGTCTTTAGCAAAGTGTTACAGAGCCTCCACCAGAGCGGTAGGAGGACACGTCCAAATACAGGGCATTTGATTTATTAACTGTCGGTGAATTCCCAACCAATTATAGCTACATTTAATAGTTTCTCTCTTGTATTGACAATTCATCTTCTTTCAACATGATATTATTAATCGTTTATTTTTTCATTTAAAGTATTTAATAGTGGGATAAGCTGAGAGATGGATCATAATTCACTAGGCATGATCGTTTGTGTTTTCTGTTTCAAAACATTTTGCTATGGTGTGCCCTAATGAATGCGACCCGGTTCTTGTTCTTTTTTAAAAACATTTTTACTCAGGCTTCCTGACGGACGACCTAGTCAGCCATGAGGAGAGTGGCGAGCAGAAGAAGTACATGGGTGTGTGTCGTCTGCCAGGACCTGGCCGGCTCCACCGCCGCCTCGACGTCATCGTGGTGCCCTACGGCGAGTTCGCCTGCTCCCTCATGTACTTCACCGGCTCGGCACATTTTAACCGCTCTATGAGGGCATTGGCCAAGACAAAACGCATGAGCCTATCAGAGCACTCATTGAACAGCGACGTGTTGAGACAAGGAAGTTTGAAGGTGTATGGGGGGACACCACTACCCACGCTCACTGAGAAGGATGTCTTCACCCATCTGGGAATACCTTTCAGGGAACCTCAGGAAAGAGACTGGTGATGTTGATGTTTTTAACACTGTTGGTATGAGTCGATGCGATGCATAAGTTATATATTTTTCCAGAAAAATGATGATGGTGATAGTGGTGAGGTGAAGATCATGCTTATGTATGCAGATTTCAGACGGTGTCATATCAACATGTCAACTGTGATTTTAGACTTGAATTGTATGATAATCTCATTTTACAGAAGGATAAACACTTAAGATGCATGGTGACTGCTTGGTATGTTTTTATGAAGATAATGGTGATTACAGAAATATTAAACACTACCTTTAACAATCACTTAGGTAATCCTTGTTTTTACAACTTTGTTGTGTTTATTACTATAAAGAATTGAATATTAAACCTCTGTTCTTTTTCATTAATGCCTGTCCTTGCTGTCAAATATTATTGGCTGAGGTAAGCCATAGGTCAGCCTGCAAAGTGAGTGGTGGAGATCAATGCAACCAAACACCCATCACGTTGCGCACATGGAACAAAAGCTGTGACCGAACACGCCACACCCAGCCCGAGCTAGAGTCCCCATTTCGAAGGAACCAATGAGCGGATTTGATGATGCTGAGCTGCGGGGCACTGGTTTATGGCCATTGACATTAATGGGCAAAAGTGGTGAGGGAAGAGCACCCTTCCAAATCCAACAGTAATCTGTGCTGCTCTATCATGTAGTCGACAAGGCAGCATGGTCCAGAAACGTACATCTCTTTTCCATAAAATACTCTGTTTGCATTTTTCAAATTAGTTTTCATTGGGAAGGCAGATAACGTGTTTTTAGCAAAAAGCAATCACCTTTGCATGTGAAACCACAGAATCCTACCCATTGCTCCATGTGTTTAATTACATCACTTTTGTTCTGAGCTGACTTTGCCATGGGCTTTGAACAGGGCACCTGGCTGACAGTTTCAAAACAAATGCAATCAACTTTTACTGTTCATTTGAGAAGGCTGCTGCTCCTCCCGCTTTCGCCTCAAATATATGTATAAAGACCATAAATGTCTGGTTTTGTTTTCTTGGAAAGCTGTGAGTGCTATTATATGATGCAATATTAGTAATTGTTGCATTTACAATCTATCTAAGTCCTATCAACTGATTTGAGCCAGAGTATGGCTGTGGATTGACTGCATTATTTAAATGGAATGTTGGCATATTGGCAGTTAATTAGCTACATTTATGGAATCATTCCCCTAAAACTAACACGCATACAGTGCAGATAAATTCTTTACATTCATTGTTTTACAGTCTTTTTACCCCCGTTATTTTTACCAGGTAAATTGACTGAGAACACGTTCTAATTTACAGCAACGACCTGGAGAATAGTTACAGGGGAGAGGAGAGGAGAGGAGGGGGATGAATGCACCCTACACAGGGCAGTGTACCCAATCACTGCACTGGGCATTTTTTTAGACAAGAGTGCCTCCTACTGGCCCTCCAACACCACTTACAGCAGCATCTGGTCTCCCATCCAGGGACAACCCTGCTAAACTTCAGAAGCAAGCCAGCAGTGGTATGCAGGGTGGTATGCTGCTGGCATCTTATCACAGCACTGGTAAACCAAACTATGGTTGAATAACTCCCTAACCAACATGGCTGATCTTTGGACCGTCACAAGAAGGTTCAAACCATTATAGTATTCAAGTTCTACGCTCGGCGTACCCCGGGCCAGGTTAATCGAATTCGCCCAATGTGCCTCCTTGAAATATCAAATTACGCTGTAGCGCATGCGTGGTCTTTCAGTGCGTCAGGTAGAGCCGTAAACTAGTTTGACATTTCGCTAAGATTAGTGAAGTGAACAACACACGTCTACGCTTATGTTTTTACACGAGTCCGGTCGGAGGAATGAACGAGATTTTAGGTGTGGGTCTTAAAATGGGATTGTTTTTGCACGTTGTAGCTGTCAGCCCCTCCGACGCGACATTAGACGAGGTAAGGTTTGGACTCAAGTCTGCCAGGATTTGTTTTTGGTTCGGTTCATGCAGGTTGTTTATTTGGGTATCTAGTAAAGTTGCATATACGGTTAGCTACTGTGTTAGGTACCTAGTTATTCATTTGGCCAGCTGTTTTCCTACACGTTTGCTGGCTAACTAGTCTCGGTTGGGTATAACTTTATAACTTCTAAAGTTCGACCGCTGTAGCTAGCTTTAGCTATCGTGCTAGCTAGCTAGTTGTTCAGTCAGCTATTTAGTTGGCATCACAGGCACTTGCTAGCCAGCGTTGACTGAACTCGACAAAGTATGTGCTGCTTTAGTAACTAACGTTAGCTACATGGGCTACTGTTAGTCACTAACCTTAATAACCTTAGTGTTAAGCAAACGTCTCTAGCCGCACCCATTGACAGATGTCTAATTAAATGGTTGAGTTATCTAATATCTCGCCACATACTAGCACAGCATAATCATCCTACTAGCCAATAAGTCAGTAGCTGTCTTCTTAAAAACAATGATTACTTGATGTTTTGATTATATATTTGCATTGAAACTGCATGTGTAAGTGCTGTTTTTTAAACGGGTTGGCTGTTGTAACGAAAATGATGAGCGTGCATCGATGTGACCGGAATCTGCGTTATGATTCTGAACAGCCAGCCAGTAACAATGAGGAGATTCGGTACACCTGGCACGGGTAGGCGTGTTTTGCATAATGTAAAAATTGATTGTATTGGTTTTTAGAATCCCGAGCATGAGCCAGATGCTCCAGTCATAACTCACTTTGAAGTCGGCTCAAATAAACGGCGTAATTAAGAACGTGGTGCGATTTAACATGCGAAGGTGTTCGCTTTTAATAAAAAAAATATGTATCTGCCTTCCCAATAAAACACATTTTCTGGAAAAGTGGCGTATGTTTCTGGACGATTCACCAGGACCGAGCAGCGCAGATTACTATTCCATTTGAGAAAGGAACTCTTCCATCACCGTTATGCCCGTTCACGTCACCGGCCATAGACCGGTGCCCCTTGGCTCAGCATAATCGAATCCACCCAATCGCAAGAAGCTGCAATGAAGGGAATCGTGTGTGTCTCGTTTCAGCTAGTGTTATCTTGTTCTTTATATGTGTCTTGTTTTCAGGTGTTTTGACTGATTTCATGTCAATATGTACAAAACAAATGCTTGCTAGCTAACCAACAACTGTAACGATGTATTTGAGACAAGTGCTCGTTGTGCAAATGCATGACTTTTCCAATAAACGTTGCACACGCGTCGATTTTGTTGATAAACAACCAGCCTGCCAATTGATACTGAAACAAAGTTTGATTTATTACACAACATGGCTATTAACAAGATATCAAAGAAATACCATTTAAACGCACAAGGAACATTTATATTGTGTAGTTACAAAACCTTGACAAAATAATGGTATTATGGCCATCACATAACATGTTTATTAGCTCCTTATTAGCTGTAATTTATATGGAATACACTGAAGTTGTTGACGGGGGTTCATCATTGTTCATGTCCCTGTAGTCATTAATACAAGAGGTTATCAGTGAAACAGATTAGCTATCGCTGGTCTTAATTCGCAGGTTGACGTTTATTGGGATGAGGCAGAACTGAGCTATTTCCGCTAGATGGACAATATGCAAAGTCAAAATTGATTAAAACACACATGTGTATGACTTTGTGGCTTTGCCAGCTAGTTACCACTCTGCAGAGCTGCCTCCAGAACACAATTCAATCGAAAAACGCTAACCTGCTATTGTGCTTTCAAGACAACTGGAAATGTTTTGGTGTAGAACGACGTCACATGACGTCAGTGATCTTCAGTTCGGAAAGTCGGAGCTCTAGAAAGATGCGAAGTTAGATGACCAATCAAAAATCTTTTTTTGTCCCAGTTGGAAAACATTTTTTTTTAGTTCCCATTTGTCTTGAACACACTGAAGTTGGACCTTTTATAGTGCCCATTTGTTTTGAACCTGGCTTAAATTCAGTCCATGTCATGACACACAAAGTCCCCCCTCATATATAAGAGCATCGTAAGCATTTTGTTATCATTAGATAATGAAAGATATCCCTGCAAAAGGATCAGATAATTATTACTACAAGTAAAGTTATTTAAGTTATGGCCCATTTTATACAAAGAAATTGATATAGAAGCCAATCACAGCACTCCTTTTGGGTAATTCTCACAACTGGCATTCGACCCCAAAATTATTATATATTCATGTTTATATTTTTCAATATTCATATGTGTAAATTTTTATTAAAGTACCACTTATATTACAGAGCAGGCAGTAAAGCTTTGACACCAATTCTTCCTTTGTAGTGCAGTTTAAACATTATGGAGTCTTAAAGAAGGCTTGGTTAATGCCAAAATGTCACATGTTCCAACTTAAATTCATTATTTCTCAATTATGCTTCAAGATACAAATGTCAAATATACACTGATGGTACAAAATATGAATAACACCTTCCTAATAATGAGTTGCGCAGCCCCCTTTTCCCTCAGAACAGCCTCAGTTCGTCTGGGCATGGACTCTACAAGGTGTCAAAAGTGTTCCACAGGGATGCTGGCCCATGTTGACTCCAAAACTTCCCACAGTTGTCAAGTTGGCTGGATGTCCTTCTTGATACACACAGGAAACTGTTGAGTGAGGAAAAAATGCAGCAGTGTTGCAGTTCTTGACACAAACCGGTGCGCCTGGCACCTACTACCATACCCCGTTCAAAGGCACTTAAGCCTTTTGTCTTGCACGTTCACCCTCTGAATGGCACACAAATACAATTCATGTCTCAAATCTCTCCAGGCTTAAAAGTCCTTCAACCCGTCTCCTCCCATTTTTTTTATCTATACTGATTTGAAGTGGATTTAACAAGTGGCATCAATAAGAGATCAAAGCTTTCACCTGGTCAGTTGATCATGGAAAGTGTTCTTAATGTTTTGTATACTCATCTCCGTCAACAATCCTTCCTCTAAAGGACCCTTCTATGGATAACATTTTGTGAAAATAAAAAAAATCATGGTCCTTTTTTGTGAGGAATCACCCACAAGTCTAAAGTTCAATTAACAATGTTTTTCTTTATTTCTAGGAAGGGGGCTACAGCCCCTCACAGATATCTGAACGTTCTCCCTGTTTGCTGCTACATCATTGAGACTTTCATTTTGTATCTGGCATCTTGCCTTAGTTCTGGGTGACTGAATATGGTCATCAGTTGCTGAGTGGAAGTGCCTATTTTAATCCCAATGTCTTGTTTAACCTCTGGATTTGTCAAGTTCTGTTTGAGAGAAATATTGAGTGACACAATACATTGATTGCATTGTCCTACTTGGTTTTGGCCTAGGCCTACATCAGTCACCCTCATTTTTCAAACTCCCAAACTCTGTAGGCCGAGGCTAACTGACCAGGTATCAAACCCAGGTTGTCCCTACATTGCATTTCAAGACTGCCTTTAGCCCCCCTGTGCTACAGCTTAGACGTGTAGCCTAATATCAGTGTGCAACGACGAGACTTCAGATCTCTTGCAAGGTGGTTACTCTTCACATGGGAGTATTGTTGGCGAACCATCAACCAAAAATAGGCTAGTTCCCTGAGCACGTCCTCTTTTCCCTTTGAAGAGTAGAGCTGAATATCTGTGGTGGTCGAGAATGTTGTTGTTGTTGTCACCACTGTTCTGTTCAGCACGAACTGTCCTACCTTGAACTTTCTTCAGAACACATCTCTTCTACAACACTGTTGCTGTACAGTCCCCTTGCCAGTCAGCTCTGTGTCAGTATTGAATCTGCAAAATAGGAAGTGAACTATGTCGGGGTTCTACACTAACTTTTTCCAGCTACCACCTTTTTCAGTTCGTGGCACCAGCACACGATTTAGTCACACCAAACTTTTAATTAAAAAAGAATATAATGGACAATGACCTGGCCGGTGTCCCGTAATGACTGCATTCTGTACAGAACCAGGCTAAAAATGACTCGTCATTTAAATTAGTATGCCCTTGTTCTTTGATATAGACAAATTTACTGTAACAGAAAAGAGACTCGAAATAAAATGCTAAATGTATTTATTGCACATTTCAAAGTGGCATGTGTTCTGTGAAATCCTCTAGAGGGCAGAATTTGAAAAGCGATACTTGATACTGTACCAAAACGATATCACGGCAAAAAAAATACATTTGATGTTCAAAATCCACAACAATTCTTAAAACATATTTGCAGACCATTGTTGAGAGAATTTGTGAAATTTACATGTTTGTATAGTTACCCTTTAATTCAGGTGCTTACCAGCTAGCTGTGTTTCTGCAGCGCACCTGTGATGTTGTTTTTCAAAACAAATGACCACTGGATTGATGCAAATAATCATGATTCTGCCAAGAAGGCATAGGCTACTTTGTAGTTAACTTTTAATTGTCTTTCCATCTACCTGAAAACAGTAAGGGTGTCATTAGCATCGCTAACGGCTACATAAAGTGGTAGACACATAGGTCCTACACGTACCACACACAGCAGGGCTTGACATTCAGGTAAATTTGCCAGTGGAACACTGGGCCAATGCCAACTGAAAGCTACTGACTCAAATGAGAGAAATACTGACATGGGTCAAGATCTGACAGGAAATCGAATGTTAAAATCTGCTGCTATTGAAATTTTGCACTTATCATTCATTTGTGGCCTGAGGAAGTAGCCTATACAGGGTTCATACAGACAAATTCAAGGACTTTTGCCAAGCACTTAAAGCTGCAAGATGTACGTTTTTGAGTGACCAGACCAAATTCGCATAGAAATACAATATTTTTGCTTATGGAAAATATTTCTCACAATGGTTTAGATTGAACAATGATTCCCTATAATATACTTATGTCACAAACTGAATTTAGGTGAACTAATAGAATTTTATCAACCAGGACATGCCAGAGTGATTTCTACATGGTGCATCTTTAAATAAGAAATGTGAAGGACCTACATTTGATATTTAATTGTAATAACGTATAGAAAACAATCTATGCAACAAAAAGTGTGCATTACCACTTTTAAGAATAAGGAATTTGGATTATTTTGACCTTCTAAAATATGTCAATAATGTGGGTTTTGCCTGACTAAATAGTCATGTTCCCAACGCACACGCTAATGAAGTCTGGCTTAAATCAACTACCGTAACTTCAATGACTTTTCAAGGACCAAAGAGCATAGACGTAGGGCTCTCCAACTCTGTTCCTGGAGAGCTACTGTAGATTTTCACTCCAACTCTGTTCCTGGAGAGCTACTGTTGTTTTTCACTCCAACTCTGTTCCTGGAGAGCTACTGTAGATTTTCACTCCAACTCCGTTCCTGGAGAGCAAGCTGTAGATTTTCACTCCAACTCCGTTCCTGGAGAGCAAGCTGTAGATTTTCACTCCAACTCCGTTCCTGGAGAGCAAGCTGTAGATTTTCACTCCAACTCGGTTCCTGGAGAGCTACTGTAGATTTTCACTCCAACTCTGTTCCTGGAGAGCTACTGTAGTTTTTTGCTCCAAGCCTAATCTAGTGCACTTGATTGGAATAATTAGCTGGTTGATTAGCTGAATCCGGAATTACCTGGAATTGGAAGTTACCTGGAAGCGAAAACATTGAGGAGAGTAGCTTTCCAGGAACAGGGTTGGAGAGCCTTGCTCTAGAGGAAATGTCAGATTTTTAAAGGCAGACTATTCCATGGTGACTGTCGGTCTTGGCACCACGCAACGACCAGCAATTTGAGCTCCGCAAGCTCTCTGCCCCGACAGATTATCTGTGGGCTATATGAGTGTGGTAAATAATCAACATATCGAACAAACGGCTTCGGAAATCCATCTTTTGTTTTTTTTAAAGATCAATTATATAGCCTAGATTAAAATAGCGTTATTAAAAAAAAGAATCACTGGCCCAAGCAAGCCACTGAATTGGGCTTCCTAAACCTCCCCTGTAGTTCAAGCCCTGACACACAGACTGGGGCATTTCTGTGCCATTGTTGCCTCTTCAGAAAGCTATATTTCTGCTCAATTACGCATTACTGTTTGAATAAATCATGAAAATAATAAGAAAGCTAATAGTGAACCTAATACTAACGTTACCAGGTAATAAAACATCTCTGATTGTTTTGGCCGCAGTAGGGAACCCTGTATGCAATATGTCAGTCCAAAAGAATGCCTTGCTGGTTGAGTCTTCTTTGCCTGTCATGTAGCTTACGTGAGCAACCCATGCTTCTATTGCAGGCCTGAGAAAGACGCAGTTGGGTTTTCTTTTTCATTTAAGACATTTTGTAGTTTTTAGCGATGTGCCTACTACGAATTTGAAACTAACATGCTTCTTTGCATGAAAAGGTAGAGATCCTTCATAAATAATTTAGCTTAGACACTAGTATACAGCATCAATAGTCTGTCAGTATGGCAGGTTTGTGCGTATTCATGCCAGATCAAATGCTATGTCATATGCACACGGTCAAGAATCCACTTAGTCACTTTTTAGCAGCTGTCCAAGAGAAAAAAATGTTCTGATAGTCGAGCAGTGACACCGGACTGTTCTTGTATGTCTGGTTGTTTCAGCAGCTTCTCATTATGGTCGATTTTACATTTAATTAATGTCTATTATGCCTGTAGGCTCTGGCAGAGTTAGTAACACAATCCACCCATCCCTAATCCCCTACTGTAGTACGAGAAGGGATGGTTGTTCCATCCAGCAGCAGCCTATTGTCGAAGGCTGAGAGACTGAGGAATGTTGTCTGTCGAGATTCTTTGTTAGCTCAATGTCTTGTCTGATACGTCTACTAGGCGATAGAAAATTCAGACGCTCAAAAAACAAGTTTTAATCTCTTAACCTTGGCTTTTTCATCTCTTAACCTTGGCTTTTTCATCTCTTAACCTTGGCTTTTTTTCATCTCTTAACCTTGGCTTTTTTCATCTCTTAGCCTTGGCTTTTTTCATCTCTTAGCCTTGGCTTTTTTCATCTCTTAGCCTTGGCTTTTTTCATCTCTTAGCCTTGGCTTTTTTCATCTCTTAGCCTTGGCTTTTTTCATCTCTTAGCCTTGGCTTTTTTCATCTCTTAGCCTTGGCTTTTTTCATCTCTTAGCCTTGGCTTTTTTCATCTCTTAGCCTTGGCTTTTTTCATCTCTTAACCTTGGCTTTTTTCATCTCTTAACCTAGGCTTTTTTCATCTCTTAACCTAGGCTTAGGCAATTTGTTGTCCAAATGGTATTCTTACATGGATTTGGCTTTAGTTTTTGTTTCTAGGTCTAGCCTATTGTGCTAAATGGACTGGATCCAACATCCTAGCACAAATACAAAACATCACGTCATAGGCCTAAGGGTTATATCTTTGCACTTCGGTTCTCGACAACAGCCCCTGGGAGCCAGGGAGTTCTTGATCTCCTCTAAAGCCAAAGGTCTCTGACCCGAGACTATTGTGTAATCTCCTCAGCGCAAGAACTGAAAATGCCTCCAAACCAAACGGTAGCCTAGTTTCTCTGCAGTTTTCAGCTTTAACCTGTTTTGTTTTTTTTGTGTGATGGGCTTATGCCATGTCATACAATGTAGTTGTATGGTGTAAACAACTTTGTGGGAGGTTGTTAAAAAGATGCACTGTGGAAATGCTCCAGACTTTCCTAGTGGAAACGCATAGGCTAGTAGTGTGTGTGTGAAGTTGATCTGTGGCTGGGCTTCACTATTCCTGTGTTATAACTGTCCTCACTCTGACACACAAACTCCGCCTGCCGTTTTGAATACCGAGGGTGCTTCACTCTTCATTACCATGCAGTCCTCTACTCTGGCTGGCAGCTCACACTCCACTGCCGCTTGGACATTTCCTTAGAGAAATCCTTGTCCCCTATTGTGCTTAGTGTGTGTGTGCTCTTTTACTTTTTTCATCTGTGGACTGGAAGGATAACGACCCTTGAGTTGAAAGGACTTGCGCTCCTTGGGATTTAGGGATTTTGGACAGCTATGCCTTTCCAGCTGGAAAGGAAACGGGTATAGAAAACCTTGGCTAACATTTCTCCTCAGGATTGAATCCATAATCTAATCTTGTGTCTGTGTAGCCTGGTAGGGATTGCCTGATAAATCAATATACATTCTGAAGCCGTTTTTGATGAGGCTTCCTTGGCTGTCTTCCTTGTCTGGTTTCTGGTTTTTAGTTCATTCTTTATCAATGGCTATTCCTGCTGTCCCCTTGGAAAGTAGAAACTGAATGATTGAAAGAATGTTTGCATTGCCACTGATTGTTAAGTGTGTCTTTGATGTGTCAGGTTCTACAAGCTTCTAATGTAGGCTAACAGGCTAGTTCCTGTTTGACTGGAGGCACATTTAGGCCGTCATCTACGCAAACAAGCAGCTTGTGTCTGTACATTGTGTTTCTCTAGGCTAGACTAACTTGGTGTGTTTGTTCCAGTGTGGGCCATGTCCGTCTGTTCACTCTGTTGTATTGAATGTTGTATGAGGCTGAGGCTACTAGCGCCTGAGTGGTAAGTGATGAGGAAATCTGAGCCGTGGACATTCTAGCAGCTTAGCACCCATTTATAAGAGGGATGATGGAGAGGTTCAATACTACCACTTATGTCTGGACCTAGTTCTTCCAGACCCTTATAGGCTACATTGAACACGACTAATCAGTTATTGATCTTTGTTTTTATTTTTTATTTTAGAGAGACTTTATTTTTATTTATTTATTTATTTATTCTGGCCAGGTACAGTATCTGTGAGTGCTGATAAAGCGACCTAGCCTAAACCCTAGAGGGCAACATGCAAATATCACTAGCCTATCAACTGTCTGAACGTCTTGATATAGTCTATAGGCTTTACTAACTAGTTGTTAACCAGTTGTTTGATGAATACATGTATTTGTTATTCAGGTCCCATTCAGTTACAGTATCTGTGAGAGTGTAGTACCCAGGTGACCTAGGTCTAATCGCCAGAGTCATTTCTGTAGAGATGGCTCAACTGCTGTATGTTGTGATCTTATAGTTGATGTTTCAGTCAATGCTCCATAATGCTATCATGAGTTGAAGGTGCTACACACAGGATTTATTTTTGCATTGTAATTTCAGAAGACGTCTGTCATATACATGCATGCAGTAATAGTAGAATGATAGTGTTCCACAGTATTACTTACCCGCCAGTGTTGTGATTAGCTGTGATATTCACCCCATTGATTTCTCCCGCGGAGCGACATCGATTGTCAAAATAGGAAAGCTGTTTTGACTTTGTCTGTGTATTTAGTGGAAATGGAGTCAAGTGGCCAATGTAGAAATCACTTTTTTCCTGGTTGTTAAAATTCTACACTGTTCGCTCTATTTCAGTTTGTGAGAAAACAAGCATTGAAAAGTGTAGGGAATCATTGTGCAATCTAAATCGCTGTGAAATATACTTTCAACAACAAAATATATACACTGAAGAAAAATATGAACACGGCCTGTAAAGTGTTGGTCCCATGTTTCACGAGCTGAAATAAAAGATCCCAGAAATGTTCCATATGCACTAAAATTGAAAGATTAGTGGAATCTGTGTGGGTTGCTGGACAGGTAGGATGACTGACAGTGAAGGTGAACAGGTGGTCACGTGTCAGGTGACAGAGGAATGTATGAGACTGAGGCAGGAATTCCTTTAACCATAAAGTGGTATATTTACTGGTAGTCTGTGGTGGATTCATGGACGCACAGAACTTCTGGATCAGATGGATTTAGGGAAGAGAAAGCAGCGAGATCAGGCGATGGCAATTTCCTCCTTTTATAGAGTTGAGATCTGTAGGACATTTCCACCTGACCTAATTAAAGCGCCCCTGGCCCAGCTGAGTAAATGGCAATTAATTAAAGGAGTATTCCACCAACTCCATGGGCCTTTTCTACAGCCACCCCGGAAATTTGTTAATTTCCACATTCCTCAAAAGGCTCATTGCTCCCCATCCTCTGTTATCTCAGGGAGAGGAATCAGTCGGGCAACTGGCCGGATATATGTCCGGTTCTTCACCTGGATTTCCACTGATCTACCACGACCATCGGTCCCAGGCATGGTCTTAGTTATACGGCCCACCGGCCAGGAGGCTCGAGGCAGCTGAGGGTCCACCATCATTACTACTTGGCCAGTTTCCAGGCTGGCCATTTCTCTCCGCCATTTCACTCTGTGCTGTAGACTTGGTAGGTAATCCCGAATGAATCGGGCCCAAAAATGGTCAGCTAAGATTTGGCTGTGTCGCCACCGGCGTCTGCCGACGAGGTTGGTATCAGCATACATGGCTTGAGGAAGTGACGCATCTCGGCGTCCCATCAAGAGCATATTCGGTGTAACCGGATCGGGGTCAGCGATGTCTGCAGAGAGATATCCCAAGGGTTTGGAGTTCAGAATCCCTTCCACCTCTATCAGGACAGTCCTCAAGACCGTTTCAGTGACAGTTTGGTCCCCTAGTACGACTCGTAAGGCCGTCTTTACAGATTTGATCTCTCGCTCCCATGTTCCTCCAAAATGAGGAGCGCCTGGAGGGTTAAATTTGAATGAGATTTGTTGGTCCATCAGCTGATCCTGGAAGCTGGGTTCCATGGCTTTGAAGGCTTCCTCCAACCTGGCTTCTCCTGCCTTGAAGTTCGTACCTATGTCAGCCAGGATCTCGTAGGGTTTCCCCGTCGGGAGATAAACCGCCGTAGGGCCATGAGGAAGGCTTCCGTATCCAAACTCTCCAGTAGGTCCAGGTGGACACATCTGGTTGTCATACACTTGAATAGAATGCCCCAGCGCTTTTCCATACGACGACCTAACTTGATCATCAAGGGGCCGAAGCAATCTACTCCTGTTGACCAGAAGGGTGGTTTAAGGAGGGCGCAAGCGAGCAGGGGGTAAATCTGCCATTTTGGGCACCGTAGCTCCGGCCCGCCATCTCTGACATTCTACGCAGGCGTATTGGTGCTTACGAATGGCTCCTCGTCCTCCAATTATCCAGTACTTCCGCCTCATCTCCCCATAGACCCTCTCTGGCCCTGGGTGGAGAAGCCGCTCATCATAACTCTTGATGAGGAGCCTGGTAAGAGGGTGTCTGGAGTCGAGGATAATTGGGTGGATAGCATCTGGGTCCAAAACCTCCGCTTGGCGCAGCCTCCCTCCGACTCTTTCTGGGGCAAGAGAGAGAAGACGGCTGCCCTTAGCCACTTCCCTACCGGCTTTCAGAGCTTTTAACTCCTCAGGGAAGCTAACTGCTTGTGCTTGCTGGAGGAGTAGTGTCTCTGCCGCGAGGGAGGTAGGTATAGAAGCCACCCCATCTGAGGTCTGGTTTGTGGCTGTGATCAGATCCGGCAGTGTTTGGGATTGTGTTAGGTCAGGGAGAGCCGTTGTTGGTTCCGTAGAAATGCTGTAGCATTGGGCAGACTTCCTTAACTCATGAGCTTCAGTCGGTCGCGGAGGGGCCCCAGGCCTGGGGGCTGTCGGCCACTCGTTCTCTGGTTGGGACAAGAATGGTGGTCCCAAGCTCCAGCGATGGGGTTTAGCCAATTCCTTAAGGGTTTTACCTCTAGTAATGTCATCAGCAGGATTGTTTATGCTATCAACATACCTCCATTCCTGGACTTCTGTTAGGTCTTGGATTTCCGCAATGCGAGTCCCGACAAACACCTTATACCTGCAGGACTCCGACTTGAGCCATGTCAATACAGTGGTCGAATCACTCCAGTAGATGATCCTTTGGATTGGCAAGGTGAGCTCGGCTCGCAAGGTAGAGGCCAACTGGGCTCCGGAAAGGGCAGCACTGAGTTCCAGCCTAGGCATTGACAACTGCTTCTTGGGTGCGACCCTGGACCTGGCCATGACAAAGGAGACATGGGTGTGGCCTGCCTTATCCTCCACTCTAAGATAGGAAACCGCCCCATAAGCTCGCTCCGAAGCGTCACAGAACACATGCAGTTCCAGGCATGATCCCAGTTGGTCAACACAGGATGGTACATAACATCTTGGCATTTGGACATCAGAGAGCTCCGTTAACTCAGTTTCCCAACAGATCCATCGTTCCACTAGGTCAGCTGGGTGGATTGGTTCATCCCAGTCCCTCTTGGTCTGCCACAGGTCCTGGACTAAGACTTTGGCCCGTGTTGTGTATGGCAGGATATACCCAAGGGGATCGTATTGACTGGCCAGGGTCCGATAGATGGTGCGCAGAGTGGGGTTTCGGTACTCGGGGATGAGCGGTGCTTATACCCCAGCGTATCCGGTAGGCAGCTCCACCTCAGTCCTAGAGTGGGCTCTTCTGGGTTAGCACCAGACTGCGTTAGCCATAGTTCACTGCTACTGGACCTAGCTTGTGGCGGGAGCTGCTGGATAACCTCCGCTCTGTTACTAGCCCACTGTCGGACCTCAAATCCCCTTTGGACAGGAGATTCCGCACTTTATCAAGGAGTGATTTCGCGTCAGCCGTGGATGGGATGCTTTGTAAGCAGTTATCCACATAGAAGGCATTTTCCACTGAATCCAATACTTCTGGGTCACTGTCTGGATGCTCCCGTGCGTGTCTCTGCAGAGCGTATATGGCACAGCAATGACTGCAGGTGGTGCCGAATGGGAGTACCTGCCATTCATAGATTGTGGGCTCTGCATCTCGTTCCATATTTCGCCATATGAACCGGAGCAGTGTGGTGTCAGAAGGCAGTAAACGAATCTGATGAAACATGGCTTTGATGTCTCCACTGATGGCTGTAGAGTGCTGCCGGAACCGGAGAAGGACACCGAGCAAGGAAGGACCTAAGGTTGGTCCGGGAGTAGACAGTCATTCAGGCTTTGACCAGCTGCTTGGAATGAACAGTTGAAGACAAGTCTATACTTCCCACCATGTTGCTGGATAACATGGTGAGGGAGATACCAGGATTCACTGAGTGCGTTTCCCTCTTCATGAGCTGTCACTTCAGTGACGTAGCCTGCCTTCACAAGGTTATGAATCTCTCGGTTATGAACTTCTGCAAGCTCAGGATTCTTCACCAGGCGTCGCTCTGTTCCACGCAGTAGTGGGAGTACAGCCCGTGTCGTGGTTGCCAGAGGAGGATGGTTGGGCACCCGTAGCAGTGGGGTTGCATACCTGCGAACGCCATCCATTTCAGTGGTGGTGGTGCTCTTCTCCAGGAGGTCTAATGCATAGGAGTCATTTTTCGAGCGAGTGACCTCCTGTAGCTTCCGGTTGGAGAAGGTGTCCATCTTCCATAGCATCTCAACATTCCGAAGGAGGTCAGTGGCTGCATCTGGATTGCTTCTGGTGAAGAGGACTTGCTGTGACTGTACAGCTTGGGTGGAGAGAAGTAGATGGGATGGACCTTGCACAGCCCAACCCAAGGATGTATGGACAGCAATGGGTCCTCCTTCTGGTCCAGCTCGTATAGGCTCAGTCGGGGTGACGAGATGTGGGTGGTCTGACCCAATCAGGATAAGTGGTGCTACTCTGGCCAGGTTAGGAAGAGGCAATCCTCGTAGATGAGGATATTGTTTCTGTAGAACACTTACCGGGCAGGAGTGCTCTGCGAGATTCAAGCCATCTGCCGTGAAGGCATTGGTGATGTTATAGGCCACGTCCCTGTTTCCTGAAGGTGAAATGCTAAAGGTTACAGCAGAGCCTTTCATTTGGATAACATCATGTCGCACCGTTCTGAGATTAAGGGTCTCGGGGTCCCTTCCAGGTTAAGCTGACGGGTGGCCGCTGTGAGAATGATTGTTCTTTCTGACCCATCATCTAGAACGGCGAATGTATCAATGCTTCTCCCTTCACTTTGCAGAGTGACCTTGACCACCTTCAACATGACCCTTGGAGATCGGTTCTGCTGGTCGAGATACAGCTCCTTTGCAGCTCCTACCATGAGCATACTCTGCTCCTTCTTTGCTTGGGGAAATAGATCATGCAACACGGTGAGATGGATTTCTTTACAGCGGTTGCAGGGTTTCCTCAATGTGCAGGTCTCCACCTTATGGCTACGGGCACACTTGTAGCATCGCTCGCCTGAAGTGATCCAGGCCTTCAATTGAGTTTGAGTGAGCTTTTTTACTCTGGGGCATGAGCCAAGGAAGTGCCCCTTACTATTGCAATATGGGCAGTAAGGCTGGAATTTGATGTTCTTGCTCTTGAGAGGGGTCTTCTTCCCGGGTTCCTCCCCGGCCTCACTATTTAAGTACATGGTAGTGGGATTTGGTCTTCTCTGTCCCTGCTGGCGTTCAAACTCCTTCCTTCCCCCTATGGCTATGGCGGAGATTGTGGCCTGGTGAGCGATGCTCTTCGCCTTTGCCTTCACCTCCAACCATGTGGCCAAGTCTCTGAGAGCATAGGTGCTTCTCGAGCCCTCTTTCAGGATGCCCTTATTCAAACAATGTTCAATGAAACTGTCTCTGAGGTACACTGGAAGTTTGCTGAGAAGCCTGTCCACGTGGGAGCCACATTTAAGCTCGTTCCGTCTTCTCCTTCAACGGATTGGAGCATCGAGGTCAGGGATTGGACAGCCAGGGAGAATTCTTGGAAAGCAGCATGGTCTCCCATTTTAATTGGAGACGTGTTCAGGATGTTGTTTAGTTCATTCTGGACTAGCTGACGTGGCTCACCATATCTCGCCTTCAGGGCCTGGAGAGCTGCAGTGTATGGTGTTGCGGGAGTGCATAAAGGATTGGGCCAGCCTGTATGCACTGGGAAACCGCAAATGATCCATTAGTACTTGGTATTTGTAGCGTTCTGACAGATGACTGTGAATACCCAGTAGACTCTCCAATGCCATTTCCAAAAGGACAAATTCACTCTCCTTTCCATTTTCAAAGTATGGCAGTTTGGGTCTGGGAATTCCATAGGCTGAGGCTACTAGAAGTTTCATAATGTTGGCTCCCTCTTCTGGTTGCGTGAAGGATAAACCCGGGACTTCTGATGAGCCCACTGTGGCCTCATTGGGCCGGTCACCTACTGTCCCAGACCCACCATTTGTGGCAGCCGGAATTGGGCGAGAGCCCTCCGACCTGTTGTTTGAGGACTGGCCTGGCCCCGGATGAAAGGAACGATTTGCCTTGGTTGGTAATTGGCGGAAAGGCGAAGGAGTGATGCTTTGTCCAGATGGAGGAATGCTAACTTGTGTCACTGGCATAGAGGGCGTTGGCGGAGCGGCCCGTCTCCGTGCTCCGTGTTGGCTGTTGACCCCGGATCCTCCGAGGACTGTGTGCCATGCTGTACCAGAGGGGCAGATTGGGAAAGAAAGGCAGACAGTTCAGGTCCATGTGGAGGGGTGGTCAGGTCAACTCCCCGTTCGTTCCTCTCCAGGAAGGATGAGACCATCCGTGCCTCTTCTAATTCCCTTCTGGCTTGACGGTGCCGTCGCTGCTGTGCCAGGTCCTTGGCAATGGATTCCCTTTCCTGTAGAGCTCTACGGGCCTGCACATCCAATTGGTGACATCGTTCGTCAGCCTGTCGTTCCTCCTCAATCTGACGCTCAATTTCCTCCAAAGCTAATAGTTTCATCCTCTCTTGTAGGACAGCGGTCTGTGAATTGCTGAGGGCTAGTGAATGGCGGCTGCCATGGCCACTTCCAAAGGGGTATCCACTGGTCGAACTCCCACTCCGTCTAGAGTGCTTCAACGATTTCCCATTAGTTAAGGGGTGAGCGGAGCCTGCCTCTGGAAGCTGGTCGACCTGTGCAGTGGGAGTTACCTCTTCCATAGGTTCCTCACGTAGACCACTTTCCTGCTCCAAAGCAGTTTCCGGTCCTTGGCTCAGAGGGGATGGTTGATGGCTGAAACATATAGTTGATCCATCAACTCTTTGAGCTCTGGTGGGCTTGCCCTTTGATGTCGGAACCTCGACCACATAGTCCTTAAGATAACCAGGTGCTTGCCTGGTTCTTCTGGTGCTCCTGGTAGTTGAGGATGAAGCCTTTGTTGCTTTAGGCTTAGCTCCTGGATATTTCCTTTGTTCCAAGACCTTTCCCTCAGCTGCTCTCTCCTCCTCTCTTCTTCCTTCCAGTGGAGACAATTCTTCCCTCTCCGCCTCCATTTCCTTTTCACCTGTCTTTGGTTCAGTCATCATCCGGCTCAAAGGACCATTGAAAGATTAGTGGAATCTGTGTGGGTTGCTGGACAGGTAGGATGACTGACAGTGAAGGTGAACAGGTGGTCACGTGTCAGGTGACAGAGGAATGTATGAGACTGAGGCAGGAATTCCTTTAACCATAAAGTGGTATATTTACTGGTAGTCTGTGGTGGATTCATGGACGCACAGAACTTCTGGATCAGATGGATTTAGGGAAGAGAAAGCAGCGAGATCAGGCGATGGCAATTTCCTCCTTTTATAGAGTTGAGATCTGTAGGACATTTCTACCTGACCTAATTAAAGCGCCCCTGGCCCAGCTGAGTAAATGGCAATTAATTAAAGGAGTATTCCACCAACTCCATGGGCCTTTTCTACAAAAATCTTATTTCTCTAAAATGTTGTGCACAAATTGGTTTGCATCCCTGTTAGTGAGCATTTCTCCTTTACCAAGATAATCCATCCACCTGACAGGTGTGGCATATCAAGAAGCTGATTAAACATCATGATCATTACACAGGTGCACCTTGTGCTGGGGACAATAAAACCCCACTCTAAAAAATGTGCAGTTTTGTCACACAACACAATGCCACAGATCCACAGCCACAGTCTGAAGTTTTGAGGGTGTGTGCAAGTGGCATGCTTACTGCAGGCATGCCCACTAGAGCTGTTGCCAAATAATTGAATGTTAATTTCTCTACCATAAGTCACCTCCAATGTTGTTTTAGAGAATTTGGCAGGATGTCCAACCAGCCTCACAACTGCACATTACTTGTATAGTGTTGTGTGTGCAAATGGTTTTCTGATGTCAACGTTGTGGGGTTATGATTTGGGCAGGCATGTGCTACGGACAACGAACACTTGCATTTCATCGATGGCACACAGATACTGTGATGAGATCCTGAGGCTCATTGCCATTCAACTGCTGCTATCACCACATGTTTCAGCATGATCATGCACGGCCCAATGTCGCAATGTACACAATTCCTGGAAGCTGAACATGTCGTAGTTCTTCCATGGCCTCTGCATATTCACCAGACATGTCCCCCTTTGAGCTTGTTTGGGATGCTCTGGATCAACATGGACGACAGCTTGTTCCACTTCCCGCCAATATGCATCAACGCCATTGAAGAAGAATGGGACAACATTCCACAGGCCACAATCAACAGCCTGGTCAACTCTGAAGGAGATGTCGCACTGCATGAGGCAAATGGTCACAAACCGCAGATACTGACTGTCTTTTTATCCCGTCCCTACTTTGTTTTTTTTATCTGTGACCAACCGATGTAGATCTGTATTCCCAGTCATGTGAAATCCATAGATTAGGGCATAAGGAATTTTATTTGAATTGACTGATTTCCTTATATGGGGCGGCAGGGTGGCCTAGTGGTTAGAGCGTTGGACTAGTAACCGGAAGGTTGCAAGTTCAAACCCCCGAGCTTGGCACGGTACAAATCTGTCGTTCTGCCCCTGAACAGGCAGTTAACCCGCTGTTCCTAGGCCGTCATTGAAAATAAGAATTTGTTCTTAACTGACTTGCCTGGTTAAATAAAGGTAAAATAAAAAATAAAATAAAAAATATGAACTGTAACTCAGTAAAATTTTAGACCTTTTTGCATGTTGCGATTTATTTATTATATATATTTTTTTTTTGTTCAGTTTAGTTTTTCCAGCTGTTTGAAGCTGGTGGACCAAAAGTGAAAGTAAGGTTCGAGCGCGCGTCTCTGCCATGTTACAGGAAAAGGGGATGAGGGGGAGATTTTGTTTTAAATGCAGCCTAGTGATGTTGCAATACACCTAGCTTCCACATAGGGAAGAAATTCTGAGAAATTCTAGGGGTTGCACCTTTTATCAAGATGATGACGAACAGAAATGAACATCAGTATTTGAGTGGCGGGTGCTGGGTCATATTCACTAGGCAACAGACGGAAGAACACAGACTGACACGGCAAGAGGCAACCTGGGCTTGTCCGATATGAAACGCTTATTTCCGTTGTTCATTGCAAAGGTTTCGCTACGTTGTGACTTAATGAACACGACCCAGGTGGTGGACATACGGTTTTTACACTCCTGTTATTGACTTGTCTCTTCTTGTCTTCCAGAGCCTTCTGCACTGTGAGGGGCTGAACAACCAGAGCTACGTCTGCGAATCAGGACACTGCTGTGGGGAGTCACAGTGCTGCAGTTACTACTATGAACTCTGGTGTAAGGACTGTCTCTCTCTACGCTATCACACACACCCACACACACTCTCTACCCCTCACTTTCACTCTCATTCTCCCACTCTGAAATACATTAGCATGTTAGTCATATATCAGTGCACCCTGTACACGTGAACAGTGGTGGAGAAAGTACCCAGTTGTCATACTTGAGTAAAAGTAAAGATACCTTCATAGAGAATGACTCAAGTGAAAGTCACCCAGTAAAATACTACTTGACTAAAAGTCTTAAGTATTTGGTTTGAAATATACTTAGGTATCAAAAGTAAGTGTACATCATTTCACATTCCTTATATTAAGCAAACCAGATGGCACAATTGCCTTGTTTTTTTATTTATTTACGGTTAACCAGTGGCACACTTAACATATAATTTACAAATGAAGCATTTGTGTTTAGTGTGGCGGCCAGATCAGAGGCAGTAGGGATGTTCTCTTGAAGTGTGTGAATTGGACCATTTTCCTGTCCCGCTAAGCATTTGAATTGTTACAAGTACTTTTGGGTGTCAGGGAAAATGTATGGAGTAAAAAGTATATTTTCTTAAGGAATGTAGTGGAGTAAAAAGTACCAAGACCCGATGGCTCCTCCCCCATTATTTACTGTACTAGGACTTAGGTCCTCTGCGTATCACTGCCTCCTCCTCCCCCATCCCAGGAGATAGGTCCTCTGCGTATCACTGCCTCCTCCTCCCCCATCCCAGGAGATAGTCCTCTGCGTATCACTGCCTCCTCCTCCCCCATCCCAGGAGATAGGTCCTCTGCGTATCACTGCCTCCTCCTCCCCCATCCCAGGAGATAGGTCCTCTGCGTATCACTGCCTCCTCCCCCATCCCAGGAGATAGGTCCTCTGCGTATCACTGCCGCCTCCTCCCCCATCCCAGGAGATAGGTCCTCTGCGTATCACTGCCTCCTCCTCCCCCATCCCAGGAGATAGGTCCTCTGCGTATCACTGCCTCCTCCTCCCCCATCCCAGGAGATAGGTCCTCTGCGTATCACTGCCTCCTCCTCCCCCATCCCAGGAGATAGGTCCTCTGCGTATCACTGCCTCCTCCTCCCCCATCCCAGGAGATAGGTCCCCTCTGCGTATCATCACTGCCTCCTCCTCCCCCATCCCAGGAGATAGGTCCTCTGCGTATCACTGCCTCCTCCTCCCCCATCCCAGGAGATAGGTCCTCTGCGTATCACTGCCTCCTCCTCCCCCATCCCAGGAGATAGGTCCGCTGCTTTCTTCCGTGATGAATGAGCTACAACATGAACTGTGAACTCCGATTGGGATGTAGATTACCAATCGACACCATGGTACACTGTTGGTAGCAAAAGTTCCAATGCAGTTACATCCTTGCTATGGAACAACGTTTAGAACAAACCTGGAGGGTCGTTGGCCAATATCTATGGCTCTGCCTCCACATTGTTACTGTGTAGTGGTGCACTATATCTCTCTATTGCATTCACTAGCAATTTGTCACTACTGGCATTCACGGTACAGGCACTAGATGTTTACAGTAGTAATGTACTGTAGCTCTCTGTTGCTTTCAAAAACTATATTTCACTCCTTCTGTTCAGCAGTACTTTTACACCATAGAGACATGAATAACACGTAGTAACATATGTCTATGTTTCACAGTCTTTCTGCTGTGTCTCTGTCTCCGGCAGGGTTCTGGCTGGTGTGGGTCATCATCTTCATCCTGAGCTGCTGCTGCGTGTGTCACCACCGGCGCACCAAGCACCGGCTGCAGCAGCAGCAGCGCCAGCACGAGATCAACCTCATCGCCTACCGTGAGGCGCACAACTACACCTCCCTTCCATTCTACTTCAGTAAGAGTCCCGCCTATCAGAGCTTCCCGTGTGGCACGGCGCGACACCCACAACACGAGAGAGCGCCGTGTTCTGTACAGAGTGTCAGAGTCGTGGTAGTCCGTCATATTGCGTTGTTGCACGGTGTGCTGCCCATATTAACCATGGAATGGTGTGATACAGCTTAGGAGGACCTGCACAGATACAGTGTTATACTGGTAGTAGTCAACAACATGGAATTATTGCGCAATGCCCTTCTATTTCAGTCCTATCGTTACCGTGGCGCAATGAAACACGAGAGCACTAAAGCTTCATACATACTCAACTTCAGTCTCAGTAGTTCTCTCCTTCTGCAAATTTTTCCCTTTCGGCTAGGGGGGATATTTCTCAATGGCAATTTTTGCATCAAACAGAGTTTAGTCACTGCCTGGCAGCCCTACCTTGACTCAACTCCAGTCCTTTGTTTGAACTAGGAGTTGCGGGTTTTGTTTTTGTATGGGATGAAACACAGCCCTGCTTCATGCCCCAGATTGCAGGAAACCTTAACCACCGGGTCTTGGTTCAATGCCACCGGGTCTTGGTTCAATGCCACCGGGTCTTGGTTCAATGCCACCGGGTCTTGGTTCAATGCCAACCTTGCAACATGTTTTCCTTGCAATCATTTTCAGTTAATCCTAACTGTCCTTTGTGTCCCTCTCGTCTTCACTTCCAGGGTTTCTTCCAAATTCCCTCCTACCTGACTACGAGGAGGTGGTAAACCGCCCTCCAACCCCTCCCCCTCCCTACAGTGTCTTCCATACAGTCAGCCCCCTGCCCACGGACCCACAGGACGGCCTGGGACTGGGTCACTGCCTGACCATCCAGACCACTCCGGTCCCCCCAGTGTCCGACACCCTTTGTTCCAGGCGGAGCCTGGAAGAGCCCCACTGCATTGGGGCTCCCACCATTGGCTACAACAGACCCAAGGCAGACAACAAGCCTCAGGAGCCCCAGGATGGTGGACCAGGGCTAGGGCCCCAGGAGGCCTCTACAGAGGAGCCTAGAGGCCCAGAGAAGAGTTGCAAGGAGCCCCTGTTACTCGGGGACCTAGGGGGGCCCGAGAGTGGTGCCCAGGAGGACAAAGATAATAAGGGGGCCCTTGGGCGGCGGCGCCGTTTCACAGGTGACTCTGGTATCGAGGTGTGCGTATGTGACCGTGGTGGTAGTACCAGTATTGGAAGCCAGGAGGGCAAGGAGCTGAGGGAGAAGGATAGCCTAATGGGGGAGGAGGTTGAGGAGCAGGAAGGAGGAGACTTCTGTGACGGGTGCGGTCACCCCGCTCTGGGAGTAGAAGAGGAGCAGGCCCTAGCCCTGGATGGACCCGAAAGTAGGTCTGAGTGTGGGTCGGCGACAGGATCCACCTCCCTGCCACCACCCGCCATGACACAACCCACCCAGCCCCCGGTGTGCCTGCTCCTCCACACCATCAACGAGCTTGAGGGGCCCCCTCACCATGGCAACAGCACAGAACCCCAGGGCTGAGCTACGCTAAGCTAAAGCACATCTTCACCGAGGAGGGAGAGAGAACCAGGAGTGGGAGTCAAGACTTTTGTGTGTGTGTGTGTGTGTGACTGTCTGAGATTGTGTGTGACTGTCTGAGATTGTGTGTGTGTGTGTGACGAGTAGGAAGTTTTATTTTATCCCAGAGTCTGGACTTAAAAGCCTGATGTTGATAGCTAAAGCCCCTTTGGCATACTGTAATGGTGGCCTTAACTGCAATGTACAAGGAGACAGGAGGAGAGGTTTAGCCTATCACCAACCTACCTACAGACTGCATAAATCTCCTCCTTTGTCTGCCTTTGCCAAGAGGAGGCGAAAGGAGATTGTGTAAAGACTTATGCAAGCTGGAGGAGATTGATAGTCTGGTCAGTGGATGCTGACCTGACGTTTGGTGCGACTGCAGTATAGTGTAAGTACACACTGGTGCAACTCTAGCCTGGTCCCAGATCAGTTTGTGCTGTCTTGCCAACTCCTATGCTCAGTGTACCAAGCTACTGGAAATCATCGCAGCTACTTCCTGTATCTGTTCACAGGAAGGAACATCCTGGACAAATACACTGAAGCGGTACAGGAACATTGTCAAGCAGTGCAGTGTGGATCGTCATGGCGACAATGTGTGCTTATGTAATGTGATAGTCTCAGTCAGTATGAAATAGAACGTGGAGGCCCTGCCTGCCTGTGGGGAAAACAACCCATGGTTACTTTAGTTACCCCGTTGGCTCACAGCAAAAACTTCACCTTTTTCCAAAAGCTATTTTCTTGTCTGCTTGTTTTAGTCAATTACAAAACTACATTTAAGAAAAGTACAACATGTGTAAAGATTACTATTCAACTTTTCCTGCTCCTGAGTGTTCTCACTACTTAGGAAAATGTAATGTTGTCGAGTGCTTCCCTCGTTTTCATGACGGCATTAATGTTAACCACGTGAGTGACTGCGTGCTAGCTAGCTACCAACCAGAACAGGACTCTCCAACCCTGTTCCTGGAGAGCTACCCTCCTGTAGGTTTTCACTCACAAACCCAGTTGTAACTAATCTGATTCGGTTTATAAACAGCTCATTTTTTAGAATCAGGTGTGCTAGATTAGGGTTGGAGTGAACCTACAGGACGGTAATCTCTCCAGGAGCAGGGTTGGAGAGCCCTGAACCAGAACATTAAGCTAGCCAACACAAACTGACTAGCTATAAAGCTACAAGAAGTGAGTGGAGTTCCAAACTGACTGTACTAATCTAGTTAAATGTCTTACCTGTGATAACATATTTTCCACACACGTAGCTAAAGTGTAGCCTCCTTTGACACCGGGTCCCCACAATTTCTCACTCTTCCACACCGAATAGCCTGAAGCCACAGGGCCGCTGGCTCTACTTCCCTAAGTGGGAGCATCGCGAACCGTAGGTCGAAATTTTTGACCTACGTTACATTTGTATAACAAAAAATGTACTACGAAGTTGGCTCTTATACAGTCGGGGTCAATGGTGGAAAGAACGTTTGTTTTCCCCAGTTGGTGGATGTTGTCGAGGGCAATTAATTCTTATGACATGAATACTGACTCGGAGTAATACTGTACAGGAAGAGCCTGACACTAAACACTGTGTGTGAATGTTACTGTTCCACATAAGACCTTTAGCCTTATGTTTTTTACTCTCCTCCAACCCTGTTGTCACAGGGACCCAAGTGCATTAACACATTTTGTGTGACACAATAATTTTATTTTGCACATGAATATATGTGACTCTAATAATGGAGACAAAGAAATTAATCAAACATAAAAAAAGTTGTATCTGTGAATCCTGTCTTTTTTTTTTTTTTTAAAATTGAATCAGTTACTATTTGTTTTGTAAAGGATGGTTTTCTAATGTGTCGTTGAGATTAATTCTACATGGGTAAAAAACAAAACAAAGCTTACCACATACAGTATGGGCCTCTATCGGAGTCTAGGACGTGATTGGTTCTGCTCTGAGATATTGATGACATGATTGTAGTGTGCATCTCTGAGAAACTGTCATGTTTGCGATCGCCCGCAATGATTGTGCCTTAGTGAAACATACAGGTCCGTAGGAGAAACGGGTAAAAAAAACGTTTATTGACGAGAACCAAGCTTTCATAAGTGCTTTATATAGGCATATTATACTTTTTGTAGAAACAAATAGAATATTCTATAATTGTGGTACAACAAAGGTCAACTATTCTGCATTTTGGACGGATGTCTTTGTCAACTTGTGTAATGAAATTGTAAAGCTTTTGATCGACATTGGAAAATTGTGTATTATAATATCATACAACGCATTTATGAACCAAACGAGCTACATTTAAATCTATCGTAGCAAAATGTCAGTCTACAATCATTAGTTTTTTACTTAGTGAATGATTCATTTCTATTTTTTTGTTGAGTATAGAATTGTTGTACTCTTGAAACATTCAATCTCCTTCAATCAATCAAAAGAGTGAAGATGAAGATACAGGGAACTCAATGCACAGATTAAATGACCTATTGAATGATGTGACAATATTCTATTGTGAATAATGGACATCATGCCAAAGATATTATGCTGTTTCCACACGGGATGTAAGGTGGCTGTGCACATTTTTTGTTTTCAAAAGGCATTTTATTACAGCAGCTAAATTGACACATGTTCAATAAATGTCAACCAGAAATACTTTTCTTTGCAATGTTGTGTTCTTTGTTTGTTTGTTTTCCACACGTACTGAATTGATAAATGATTTGAAATCTGCATTTTAATCAAATGGACGAGGTGAGTTGAATCAGTGCTATAAGAAATAATATTACCTGTAACATATGTATAATTTGCTCTGTTAACCCTCTTGTTGTGTTCGTTAATTCTGTGTTCCCGGTCCAAAATGACCGCCCCATTATAGCTGATTGTAAATCCATAATTACACATATGTTATCACCTAATGTTGTTAGCTCTTTTAATCAACTTAAGTTCTTGTGAACATTACAAGTTTTTAACTTCTATTTGCTATTTATGGCCTGTAGGCCTCATTGACCTGAACTCATACAACTTGTTTTTGAGTTTAAAAAAAATCTTAATGAATGGATTATTTTGACTATAACAAATACTTGGATGAAACATGGTGCTATTTATCACACAAACTGGTGTTCGATTAGTTTCTGGATCTGTACACACCGGCCAAATCAAGAGACCCACGTCTTTCTACCTCCTTCCAGTTGTCTTTGTAAATGCGCCTCCCCTCCAAGTTGGTCATGTTCATCGCTATAGCTTCGATTGACTCTGTCAGAAACAGTTCGAAGCAGGATTTTTATGTCATCAACCCGGGGTATGGCGTATCTCGTTGGCCCTGGGGTCATCCTGATAACATTTTCAGCTGACCTCTCCTCTCAGGTGGGGATGAAGACCAGGACAAATTCTCATTCTTTGACTGGAATGTTTTTTTAATTTTATTTTTTCTATTTCACCTTTATTTAACCAGGTAGGCCAGTTGAGAACAAGTTCTCATTTACAACTGCGACCGGGCCAAGATAAAGCATAGCAGTGTGAACAGACAACACAGAGTTACACATGGAGTAAACAATACAAGTCAATATCAGTAGGGGAAAAAATAGTATATACATTGTGTGCAAAAGGCATGAGGAGGTAGGTGAATAATTACAATTTAGCAGATTAACACTGGAGTGATAAATGATCAGATGGTCATGTGCAGGTAGAGATACTGGTGTGCAAAAGAGAAGAAAAGTAAATAAATGCATGTAACAAAAACCTCAGCAGGGCCCTCTTCCTCATTACTGATTTGTTCCACATCGGTTGTCTCTTGGTCTGGATCATATTCTGTGTTGTCTTCAACTTCTGACACTTCCTCCTCTAATGCATCTTCACATCTTCTAATGCATCTTCACTCTAATGCATCTTCACTAACCCTCCTCCTCACCAGTGTCATGATCGAAGATATGATCAAGAGCCTCACATACACTATATCGTTCTGTGCTGCCACAGAATGAAATCAAATCAAATTTATTTATATAACCCTTCTTACATCAGCTGATATCTCAAAGTGCTATACAGAAACCCAGCCTAAAACCCCAAACAGCAAGCAATGCAGGTGTAGAAGCACGGTGGCTAGGAAAAACTCCCTAGAAAGGGCAAAACCTAGGAAGAAACCTAGAGAGGAACCAGGCTATGAGGGGTGGCCAGTCCTCTTCTGGCTGTGCCGGGTGGAGATGTTCAAATGTTCATAAATGGCCAGCATGGTCAAATAATAATAATCACAGTAGTTTTCGAGGGTGCAGCAAGTCAGCACCTTAGGAGTAAATGTCAGTTGGCTTTTCATAGCCGATCATTAAGAGTATCTCTACCACTCCTGCTGTCTCTAGAGACTTGCAAACATCATGTCTGGGACAGGTAGCACGTCCGGTGAACAGGTCAGGATTCCATAGCCGCAGGCAGAACAGTTGAAACTGGAGCAGCAGCACGGCCAGGTGGACTGGGGACAGCAAGGAGTCCTCATGCCAGGTAGTCCTGAGGCATGGTCCTAGGGCTCAGGTCCTCCGAGAGCAAGAGAAAGAAAGAGAGAATGATAATACAGGAGCAGTACTCCAGGTATAACAGACTGACCCTAGCCCCCCAACACAAACTACTGCAGCATAAATACTGGAGGCTGAGACAGGAGGGGTCAGGAGACACTGTGGCCCCATCCGATGATACCCCCGGAAGGGCCAAACAGGAAGGATATAAACATTGGAATCAAAGTTCATTTTACATGACCTGTCATAACAAAATGTTAACTTCCTGGTTCTCTGTACCGCCTCACAATATCCGGGGAATTGTACAAAACATTAGGCTCACCTGCTCTTTCCATGACATAGACTGACCAGGTGAATCCAGGTGAAAGCTACGATCCCTTATTGATGTAATTTGTTAAATCTACTTCAATCATTGCAGATGAAGGGAAGGAGACAAGTTAGAGAATGATATTTAAGCCTTGATACAATTGAGACATGGATTGTGTGCCATTCAGAGGGTGTTTGTTCGAACGGGGTATGGTAGTAGGTGCCAGGCGGCTGTGTTTTTCACGCTCAACAGTTTTCTGTGTGTATCAAGAATGGTTCACCACCCAAAGGACACCCAGCCAACTTGACACAACTGTGGGAAGAATTGGAGTCAACATGGGCCAGTGTCCCTGAGGAACACTTTCAACACCTTGTAGAGCCATGCTCTGATGAACTGAGGCTGTTCTGAGGGCAAAAGGGGGTGCAAGGCAATATTAGGAAGGTGTTCCTCATGTGTTGTACATTTCAGTGTGTCCAGGCAGTATGCTTATGGCTACTGATAGCCTGGTTGAAACACTGAAGTTGAACATTAACCTGAAATTGATCATCATGGAATGAGATGCAGCCAAGTAACAATGTATAAGACTTAAATCATAAAGCTCGATACAGTCGGTATTTTTAACCTTCCCTCGGGACTACTATGGGAAGACCCTGAAGAAAACGTCTGACCTGCAGAGTAATGCCTGCTTAGCCCCGGCTCAGCCCATCCCAGCCTTCGTCCTCAAGGCTCTGAAGAAGATCCATCCTGAAGTCACACCCAAGTGGGTTCACTATTGTAACGTTGTACTTACAATGTAATGACATTTTGATAACATCCGTGGTAACAGGTCGTTCTCACACACAAGTACATGCCTGTGTGTTGTTCTGTCTCCGTCGGTCTGTGTCTGCCTGCCTGCCTGTAGATTGTTAAGGATACGATTGTTGTGAATAAGATGATCCATCAGATCAATGACTGTTACACTTGATTCAATTCACTCACCCTGTTGCCCTTTGACCTGCTGCTGTTCTGTCAGGTACTATGGGTGTGGTCTGGTGGTCCCAGAGTGTCTGGAGGGCTGCTGGACCTGGGCAGTGGCAGTGGCAGTGGAAGAGACTGCTACATGCTCAGGCAACTGGTCGGGGGGAAGGGCCACGTCACAGGCATCGACATGACTGAGGACCAGGTACACAACTGTGTGGTGTGGTGGTGACCATTCAATTCAAATGTTTTTCATATCATAAAGGGCATTCGCTGAACACAACGCTTTGTGGTGCTTGTTTACAGTGCCTTGCAAAGTTATTCATCATCTTTGGCGTTTTTCCTATTTCGTTGCATTACAACCTGTAATTTAAATGGATGTTTATTTGGATTTCATATAATGGACATACACAAAATAGTCCAAATTGGTGAAGTGAAATGAAAAAACCCACTTTTTTCAAAAAATGTAAAACAGAAAAGTAGTGTGTGTATATATGTATTCACCCCCTTTGCTATGAAGCCCCTAAACAAGATCTGGTGCAACCAATTACCTTCAGAAGTCACATAATTTGTTAAATAAAGTCAACCTGTGTGAAATCTAAGTGTCACATGGTATGTCACATGATCTCAGTATATATACACCTGTTTTGAAAGGCCCCAGAGTCTGCAACAACTCTAAGCAAGAGGCACCACCAAGCAAGCGACACCATGAAGACCAAGGAGCTCTCCAAACGGGCCAGAGACAAAGTTGTGGAGAAGTACAGATCAGAGTTGGGTTATAAAAAATATATGAAACTTTGAACATCCCACAGAGCACCATTAAATCCATTATTAAAAATTTGAAAAAATATGGCACCACAACAAACCTGCCAAGAGAGGGCCGCCCACCAAAACTCACAGACCAAGGAAGGAGGGCATTAATCGGAGAAGCAATAAAGAGACCAAAGATAACCCTGAAGGAGCTGCAACGCGCCACAGCGGAGATTGGAGTATCTGTCCATAGGACCACTTTAAGCCGTGCACTCCACAGGGCTGGGCTTTATGGAAGTGTGGCCAGAAAAAAAGCCATTACACAGGAGTACTCTGGTCAGATGAGACTAAATTTGAGCTTGTTGGCCATCAAGGAAAACGCTATGTCTGGTGCAAACCCAACAGCTCTCACCCCCCCGAGAATACCATCCCCACAGTGAAGCATGGTGGTGGCAGCATCATGCTGCAGGGAAGTTTGTCATCGACAGGGACTAGGAAACTGGTCAGAATTGAAGGAATGATGGATGGCGCTAAATACAGGAATTCTTGAGGGAAACCTGTTTCAGTCTTCCAGATATTTGAGACTGGGACGGAGGTTCACCTTTCAGCAGGACAATGATCTTAAGCATACTGCTAAAGCAACACTTGAGTGGTTTAAGGGGAAACATTTATCTTGGAATGTCCTAGTCAAAGCCCAGACCTCAATCCAATTGAGAATCTGTGGTATGACTTAAAGATTGCTCTACACCAGTGGAACCCATCCAACTTGAAGGAGCTGGAGCAATTTTGCCTTGAAGAATGGGCAAAAATCCCAGTGGCTAGATGTGCCAAGCTAATAGAGACATACCCCAAGAGACTTGCAGCTGTAATTGCTACAAAAGGTGGCTCTACAAAGTATTGACTGAGGGGAGGGGGTGAATAATTATGCACGCTCAAGTTTTCTGTTTTTTTGTCTAATTTCTTGTTTTGTCTAATTTCTTGTTTGTCTCACAAGAAAAAATATTTTGCATCTTCAAAGTGGTATACATGTTGTGTAAATCTAATTATACAGACACCCCAAAAATACATTTTAATTCCAGGTTGTAAGGCAACAAAATAGGAAGAATTACAAGGGGGTGAATACTTTGGCAAGCCACGGTATCTACGTGCAAGCCACGGTATCTATGTGCAAGCCACGGTATCTATGTGCAAGCCACGGTATCTATGTGCAAGCCACGGTATCTATGTGCAAGCTAAATTCCCCCTTTTTCTGTTTTTGTTTTGGAGTACTGTTTCGGTCCTGGGAACACATCTGTTTTTGTTTTGGAGTACTGTTTCCGTCCTGGGAACACATCTGTTTTTGTTTTGGAGTACTGTTTCCGTCCTGGGAACACATCTGTTTTTGTTTTGGAGTACTGTTTCCGTCCTGGGAACACATCTGTTTTTTTTAGTACAGTTTTGGTCCTGGGAAAACATCTGTTTTTGTTTTGGAGTACTGTTTCCGTCCTGGGAACACATCTGTTTTTGTTTTGGAGTACTGTTTCGTCCTGGGAACACATCTCCTAGGAACACATCTGTTTTTGTTTTGGAGTACTGTTTCCGTCCTGGGAACACATCTGTTTTTGTTTTGGAGTACTGTTTCGGTCCTGGGAACACATCTGTTTTTGTTTTGGAGTACTGTTTCCGGTCCTGGGAACACATCTGTTTTTGTTTTGGAGTACTGTTTCGGTCCTGGGAACACATCTGTTTTTGTTTTGGAGTACTGTTTCCGTCCTGGGAACACATCTGTTTTTGTTTTGGAGTACTGTTTCGGTCCTGGGAACACATCTGTTTTTGTTTTGGAGTACTGTTTCCGTCCTGGGAACACATCTGTTTTTGTTTTGGAGTACTGTTTCCGTCCTGGGAACACATCTGTTTCCGTCCTGGGAACACATCTGTTTTTTTTTGGAGTTTCCTGGGAACACATCTGTTTTGTTTTGGAGTACTGTTTCCGTCCTGGGAACACATCTGTTTTTGTTTTGGAGTACTGTTTCGGTCCTGGGAACACATCTGTTTTTGTTTTGGAGTACTGTTTCGGTCCTGGGAACACATCTGTTTTTGTTTTGGAGTACTGTTTCCGTCCTGGGAACACATCTGTTTTTGTTTTGGAGTACTGTTTCGGTCCTGGGAACACATCTGTTTTTGTTTTGGAGTACTGTTTCGGTCCTGGGAAACATCTGTTTTTGTTTTGGAGTACTGTTTCAGTCCTGGGAACACATCTGTTTTTGTTTTGGAGTACTGTTTCGGTCCTGGGAACACATCTGTTTTTGTTTTGGAGTACTGTTTCGGTCCTGGGAACACATCTGTTTTTGTTTTGGAGTACTGTTTCCGTCCTGGGAACACATCTGTTTTTGTTTTGGAGTACTGTTTCGGTCCTGGGAACACATCTGTTTTTGTTTTGGAGTACTGTTTCGGTCCTGGGAACACATCTGTTTTTGTTTTGAAGTACTGTTTCCGTCCTGGGAACACATCTGTTTTTGTTTTGGAGTACTGTTTCGGTCCTGGGAACACATCTGTTTTTGTTTTGGAGTACTGTTTCCGTCCTGGGAACACATCTGTTTTTGTTTTGGAGTACTGTTTCGGTCCTGGGAACACATCTGTTTTTGTTTTGGAGTACTGTTTCCGTCCTGGGAACACATCTGTTTTTGTTTTGGAGTACTGTTTCCGTCCTGGGAACACATCTGTTTTTGTTTTGGAGTACTGTTTCGGTCCTGGGAACACATCTGTTTTTGTTTTGGAGTACTGTTTCCGTCCTGGGAACACATCTGTTTTTGTTTTGGAGTACTGTTTCCGTCCTGGGAACACATCTGTTTTTGTTTTGGAGTACTGTTTCGGTCCTGGGAAACATCATCTGTTTTTTTGTTTTGGAGTACTGTTTCCGTCCTGGGAACACATCTGTTTTTGTTTTGGAGTACTGTTTCCGTCCTGGGAACACATCTGTTTTTGTTTTGGAGTACTGTTTCCGTCCTGGGAACACATCTGTTTTTGTTTTGGAGTACTGTTTCCGTCCTGGGAACACATCTGTTTTTGTTTTGGAGTACTGTTTCGGTCCTGGGAACACATCTGTTTTTGTTTTGGAGTACTGTTTCCGTCCTGGGAACACATCTGTTTTTGTTTTGGAGTACTGTTTCCGTCCTGGGAACACATCTGTTTTTGTTTTGGAGTACTGTTTCAGTCCTGGGAACACATCTGTTTTTGTTTTGGAGTACTGTTTCGGTCCTGGGAACACATCTGTTTTTGTTTTGGAGTACTGTTTCGGTCCTGGGAACACATCTGTTTTTGTTTTGGAGTACTGTTTCCGTCCTGGGAACACATCTGTTTTTGTTTTGGAGTACTGTTTCGTCTGTCCTGGGAACACATCTGTTTTTGTTTTGGAGTACTGTTTCCGTCCTGGGAACACATCTGTTTTTGTTTTGGAGTACTGTTTCAGTCCTGGGAACACATCTGTTTTTGTTTTGGAGTACTGTTTCGGTCCTGGGAACACATCTGTTTTTGTTTTGGAGTACTGTTTCAGTCCTGGGAACACATCTGTTTTTGTTTTGGAGTACTGTTTCCGTCCTGGGAACACATCTGTTTTTGTTTTGGAGTACTGTTTCCGTCCTGGGAACACATCTGTTTTTGTTTTGGAGTACTGTTTCCGTCCTGGGAACACATCTGTTTTTGTTTTGGAGTACTGTTTCGGTCCTGGGAACACATCTGTTTTTGTTTTGGAGTACTGTTTCGGTCCTGGGAACACATCTGTTTTTGTTTTGGAGTACTGTTTCCGTCCTGGGAACACATCTGTTTTTGTTTTGGAGTACTGTTTCCGTCCTGGGAACACATCTGTTTTTGTTTTGGAGTACTGTTTCGGTCCTAGGAACACATCTGTTTTTGTTTTGGAGTACTGTTCCGGTCCTGGGAACACATCTGTTTTTGTTTTGGAGTACTGTTTCGGTCCTGGGAACACATCTGTTTTTGTTTTGGAGTACTGTTTCCGTCCTGGGAACACATCTGTTTTTGTTTTGGAGTACTGTTTCGGTCCTGGGAACACATCTGTTTTTGTTTTGGAGTACTGTTTCCGTCCTGGGAACACATCTGTTTTTGTTTTGGAGTACTGTTTCCGTCCTGGGAACACATCTGTTTTTGTTTTGGAGTACTGTTTCCGTCCTGGGAACACATCTGTTTTTGTTTTAGAGTACTGTTTCGGTCCTGGGAACACATCTGTTTTTGTTTTGGAGTACTGTTTCAGTCCTGGGAACACATCTGTTTTTGTTTTGGAGTACTGTTTCCGTCCTGGGAACACATCTGTTTTTGTTTTGGAGTACTGTTTCCGTCCTGGGAACACATCTGTTTTTGTTTTGGAGTACTGTTTCGGTCCTGGGAACACATCTGTTTTTGTTTTGGAGTACTGTTTCAGTCCTGGGAACACATCTGTTTTTGTTTTGGAGTACTGTTTCGGTCCTGGGAACACATCTGTTTTTGTTTTGGAGTACTGTTTCCGTCCTGGGAACACATCTGTTTTTGTTTTGGAGTACTGTTTCCGTCCTGGGAACACATCTGTTTTTGTTTTGGAGTACTGTTTCGGTCCTGGGAACACATCTGTTTTTGTTTTGGAGTAGTCCTGGGAACACATCTGTTTTTGTTTTGGAGTACTGTTTCGGTCCTGGGAACACATCTGTTTTTGTTTTGGAGTACTGTTTCGGTCCTGGGAACACATCTGTTTTTGTTTTGGAGTACTGTTTCCGTCCTGGGAACACATCTGTTTTTGTTTTGGAGTACTGTTTTGGTCCTGGGAACACATCTGTTTTTGTTTTAGAGTACTGTTTCGGTCCTGGGAACACATCTGTTTTTGTTTTGGAGTACTGTTTCGGTCCTGGGAACACATCTGTTTTTGTTTTAGAGTACTGTTTCCGTCCTGGGAACACATCTGTTTTTCGTTCTGGTGAATTTTTCCCCAGACAAGAGAAAAGTATTGAGTGATGCGTGCTGAAGGTACACTGTGTGATATACTCTATCATGTAGAAATCAGGTAATTACAACCAACAAAACTTCAATGAACCCTTTCAAGCTTGTAAGGAAGGTTCATGTCATGTTCCTTAGAAGTAAAATGCTTTTACTGTACTTAAACGTGTCAGTGAAAAGTCATGAAGAAAGAGAATCCTTGCTTGGTAACATCGAAATGCAGAAGAAACATTTCAGTTGAATGCGACTGACTAGGTATCCTCCTTTCCCTTTCTTTCACGTCTTCTAAGCCTAAAGATGTTTTGCTACTTTCTCTGGTTGTCAGGATGGAGGAGAGCTGTACTTCAGTGATGTCTATAGTAGCCGCAAGCTCTCCGATGAGATCAAGAAACACAAAGTCCTGTGGGGTGTGTATGTCTCCTAACCAGCTTCTGTATTACATTTCACACTGCTTTAGACTGTTTCTAGCTGCTATTTACATGTGTAGTACCGTCAACAGTTAATAACCTTGGTGATCTGTAGATGTTAATGCTGTCGTTAGGGGAGTGTTTAGGCGGAGCGCTTTGGTGGGGGGACCAAGTGCGATTGGCTCAGGAGGTGGGATTCAGCCCCCCGCGATTGGTCACGGCCAATGTCATCACCGTGGACAACATGGAACTGGAGGCCATCCTAGGTGAGACGTGTTTGACTCGTCTTAAACATGAGGCGGTGACACTTTTTTCCATCAGCTCTTTAACCATATAGAGGTTACGTTGTTATAACATACGGGGGTCTATAACATTGATACATGGGACCCCACATTTTTAAGAATGACTGTTCAAAACGTTGATATTTCCTCTGGAACTACAGGCGACTACCAGTTTGTCTCTGCCACCTACCGTCTCTTCAAGGTCCCCAAAATCTCTAACAAAGGCTCTCTGGTCATATACAATGGCAACATCACTGGTTTTGGAGAGAGTCTGGAGTTTGACGCTCAGTACACATTCAAGGTTTGTACAAGATACTGTTTTGTGTTTTTCTGCCAAATGGAGTTTGTCTTTGCTCCTCTCCAATATGAGTATGTTTGTGTTGAATGGGGAAGTTGAAAGCAGAGCAGAAAACACATTTCCGATGTAACAGTTTGGCAAATAAAGTTATATTGGATCATACTGATCCTAGATCTGTGCCTGGTGTGTTTTCCACAGGAGTGTGTTATACACAGTGAGTAATATGTTTGTGTGTGTGTCTCCCCCAGGTGGATGAGGTAGTGGAGGTGGATGGAGAGGTGGCCAGCATCCTCAGCCACTCCAGGTTTGCTGAGGGGTTCACTTTCCAACCGCCCGGGGAACCTGCTAGATGTGGTGTAAAGAAACCAAAGGTTTGTGCCAATTCCAGGACAATTGCACCTAATGTCATAAGACACTGAGTTTTAGATGTGGTTGCAGGGTGTGTGTATAAATGTCATGATGTGTGTGTGTATAAAGTTCATGGCACATCCACTGGCACCTTCCCACTGTGAATTGTAAATGGACCCCTAGCCCCTACGCACGTACACAGACACACCAAGGTCAAGCAGATGTGCTGCAGTCACAACTAGGCTGCATTAAAGTCCTGCTGGGAACCAGGAAGGAATGCATGTCCTCCCGTCAGCCAATGGAATGTCTCAATGTCTTCTTATCGTGGTCCCGTCAGCCAATGGAATGTCTCAATGTCTTCTTATCATGGTCCGTCATGGTCATTGAAACCACACACACACATTAGCGCAAGCACAAATCACACACACACTGAGGACTATATTTGGTTTGATTGTGTTTCCTACAGTTTGAATCTTGTCATACTCCCTACACATTCTTCCGGCTGTGGGTGTTCAGTTTAGCCGTGATCTTAAGGAGGCTGAGGCTGGTTGAGGTTTCATCCAGGTTGTATTCTCGTGACAAGCTTTACAATGCTTCATACACAGTATTATAACCGCATCATAATGCATTACACCTGTTGTCTCTCAGTAAAGGGTTACTAGTAGCTTTGGGACACATCATCGGTAGTCTGTGTGTTGGGTGAATTCCCTGAGTTCTGCATCGTTCGGGTGGTTGGCGACGGAAAATAACCATACCACATTGTAGCCGGCTTCACCTACAACAACAAAAGTTTCCTGTCAACAACAGCATATGTATAATCTCCAGGAACTCTACTTACCAGACATAAAGTGAAATGTGTCCCTCGCTATCAAATAAACATCAGAATCCAACTGTCCAAACCGCGTCATATTCCTGCTGTGTGAACAGTGGTAGATTTAGTGGGAGGAAGTTTGTGTGAAGGGAGGGGTCAAACTTGGAAGGAATATGGTTCGGGGTGTAGCTGGCTATAATGTATGACCAATCACCAGAACGATGCAGAACTCAGGGAGTCCAACCAGTACACAGACTACTGATGTTGTCCCAAAGCTACTGGTAACCCTTTACTGAGAGACAATAGGTGTTGAGTCCTAAAGCTAGTTACCAGGTACTTTAGCTGGTTTGCTCCTAACTCTAGTTTAGATTATTATTATCTCTACCATTTTTAGACTCTCTGTTGCAAGTGACCTTAAGGGGCAAACAGATCTGGGCCTGTATCCACAAAGCATCTCAGTGTAGTAGTGCTGATCTAGGATCTGTCCATATAATCTTACCTTATAATGACCTAAAAAAAAGCAAACACTGATCCTAGATCAGCATTCCTCCTCTGAGATGCTTTGTGGATACGGGCCCATGTCATGATCTCATGCCGTAATAAACTGTATGGCAGGTATATACAGCTTGTACAAGCTTCAGCTTCAGGCAAATGGTGAAAAGGTCAACTAATGGCAGATAACAAAACATATTGCATAGTCACACACACCCATCCAGGGTCGCCGACAGCTGTTTCATAATATGGCTCAACGTGGAGTTTTATATGTAATGTGATTCATATTATTTAAATGGTATTTCTCTGTAATTCCCTTCAAATACATTGTTGAATTGACTGGAGCTTCTATGGAATGGACCCTAACCTTTGTAAGATAGGGAGTTATTATCATATAAGGTTATTACATAATGCACTACCATGACGTTGTGTAAATATGGCACGCGGTGTTTCTCAGTGATTTTCCCAGGGAAACCCTGTGCTGTGTGTCATTGCAGGTGGGCACGGTGAATTCATTTGAACTGGTGCTGCAGCTGGGGAGTGCAACTGTCTCTTCTGCCACAGGGGGGTGCTGTGGTGCAGAGTCATCATGTTGCAAGTGATGGCGTGCCCAAGATATGAGAGAGACACAGAGAATGATTATACTGTGTATGAATGAACAATAATTGTAATTCATGTCAAACTATGGATTTTTGTCATCTTAAGTTAGGCTCATGTATTGATTGTATAACTGTGAATATTGTCATAATCCAAACACATTTCTGGCAATGAAGAACTGGCCAGTGTCTCTTTAATGAAATAGGCCTTATGTTTCAAGATGGGTGTGTGGGAGAGAAATGCAAAAACTATATCCACTGCAGTGGAGGCTGGTGTGAGGAGCTATTGGAGGATGTGCTCATTCTAATGGCAGGAATGGAATGAATGGAACGGTATCAAACATCGCAAACATGGAAACCACGCTCGACTCCGTTCCATTAATACCATTCCAGCCATTACAATGAGCCCGTTCTCCTATATCTCCTTCCACCAGCCTCCACTGATCCACAGGGGAACGCACACTCGGGATATAAGTTATATTATTAGTATTTTCATTCCATAAACACCCAAAGTTTGGACTAGGTATTTTCCAAGGGTGTGAGGAAACTCCTGCAGTCTGTCTTCATGCAAGTTCAAGTGAACAACGGGTGGCAACAATTAGTCATTTCAATTAGACAATTGGTTAGCAATCAAGTCACGGTTGACAATCTATTTCTATATACAATGTTTACAAAGGTATACATATTAGACAACACATTTAGACAGAGTCATAGGTCACCATGATATACACTGAGTGTACAAAACATTAAGAAAAGCTTCGTAATATTGAGTTGTATCCCCCTCTCGGAACAGCCTGGATTCATCTCGGCATGGACTCTACAAGGTATTGAAAGCGATCTACAGGGATGCTGGCCCATGTTGACTCCAATGCTTCCCACCATTGTGTCAAGTTTCTACTTGTTGTGTGTATGTACTGACATGTATGTGTAACTGATAGACTCACACACACACACACACACACACACACACACACACACACACACACACACACACACACACACACACACACACACACACACACACACACACACACACACACACACACACACACACACACACACACACACACACACACACACACACACACACACACACACACACACACACACACACACACACACACTACATCTTAATGTTTTTAGATGTATGTAAATGGTCTTTTTCATTGTCTATCAGACCCCAGTAAGACTCGCTGTCTCCATTGGCGTTGGCTAATTGGGATCCTATTAAGTCAACATCAAATCAAGTTGGCCTGATGTCCTTTGGCTGGTGGATCATTATTGATACACACAGGAAACTGTTGAGTGTTAAAAACCAGCATAATTGCAGTTCTTGACACAAATCGGTGTGCCTGGCACCTACTACCGTACCCCGTTCAAAGGCGTCTTGTCTTGCCCATTCACCCTTTGAATGGCATACACAATCCATGTCTCAGTGCTTAAAAATCCTTCTCTAACTTGTCTCCTCCCCTTCATCTACACGGATTTAAGTGGATTTAACAAGTGACATTAATAAGGGATCATAGCTTTCATCTGGATTCTATGTCAAGGATGGGAAACTGACTCATCATGAGGGGCTGCAGTGGCTAGTGGGTCTATGTCACAGGAGGTTGGTGGCACCTTAATTTGGGAGGATGGGCTCGTGGTAATGACTGGAGCAGAATCAGTGGAATGGTATCAAACACATGTTTTCCATGTGTTTGATGCTTTTCCAATTGCTCTGTTCCAGCCATCATTATGAGCCGTATTCCCCTCAGCAGCCTCCACTGGTCTGCATACCCACATCCATAACCCCCTCCCCACCTTGCGGGCAAAACACTTTAGCAGCCACCCCCATGATAGCCGAAGAGAAGAAAAAAACATGTTTTAAAGTTCATTTCCTTCAATTCTGCCAGATTTGCCATTGGCTGTAGAGAACATGTTGCCATTTAACAGCTAATTTCTTGCTGGTAATTCGACCATGCTTACAACACGTTTAGATAGCTGGCCACTAGACTCATTTAACAATCAAACAAAAGTAGCTGACATGGGGTAACTGAGTGACTGCTGATGCACAACCAAATTTCGAAATTGCATCTTGTGTATTCTATTATTCTAACTCTCAACCGTATGTTGAGACCCCGACTGAGTTCAAATAAATAAATCCGCAGGCCTACAAAAGGGCCGCATGCAGCCAGTTGCCCATCCCTGGTCTATTTCATTGGAAGAGCAGGTGTTCATAATATTTTGTGAACCATTTGATCAAATAAAATAACATTTTATTGGTCACATACAAATATTTCGCAGATGTTATTGCTGGTGTAGCGAAATCCTCCCATGTCTTGTGCAAAAGCGAAACAATAGTGATACAAATAAATCCAAACAAAACATGGCTGTGATACAGTAGGCTCAATGTTTTTATATCAGAAAGAGATCGAGTTCCTCATTACGTCCCTAGGGGAGACCGTGTCCAGGGAGTGGATCAAGAAGCATTATCGTTTTACTAGTTATCATCCCCAAAGGGCATGTGATCCTTCTCTGTCGCGATGAACTTGATCGAGTGTTGTAATGTCCTGATGGAATTCTGTGCTTGGCGACAGGAGACTGCTGATTGTTTCTACGAATGGATGACTTATTTTCGGTGATGCGGACCTTATGTTGTCGCTTAGCACGTACGCCTACGCTGCCCATTAGCCAGTTCTAGAGAATTTGTAGGAACTGCTCATTCATATCTGTATGTGAGACGAACACTGCTGCTTTGTCCTCCCGCTTCCAGGAACAGGGATACAAGGACACTTGGATAAAGACAGCCTCCAATCGGGCAAAAGACACTGAGAGAGATCAATTGCTGAGGCATGCACAACATTTAGAAAACATATATTTGTGTTTTCACTTCTACCTTTACACCGCTCTTTAGCAATTATGAACATTTGAAATAAACATTGGCACATATTGACGTCTGATTCCAAATTCAAATATGTAGGCTATTCAAAGACCCTCCCCCGTTCGTCTATAGGAGAGCACGCAATCTCAGAGATGCACTGTTCCAATCAGATGTGGATGCGCGTCTACAGCGCCCCCAACTGCGCACTGTTGGACACAATCCCTGCTACAACTACATCCATTGTCATAACACCTATAGACTAGTTAGCTGACGACGTCTAGAAAACTTTGCGCGCTCTTCAAAGGCGCAGAAGCCCATGTGTTGTTATGGTTCTGGATGGCCAAATAGCTAGCAAACATGACAAGAAACTTCCCTGTGGTGAATTGTAAAAGTGGCTCGTTTCTGCTCGTTTTTTTTTATCTTGTTCTTGATGCCAGGTATTTTTTTATTGTTGTTGGTTATTTGACTGTCACCTCAATGATGACGTGGCTAAAATGGGCTAGCTACCTAACCAACAACTGTAACGATGTATTTGAGAGACAACAAGTGGCCATGGTGCAACTGGATTTATGTTTTCAATAAATATTGGCGACTAACTAGTTTACACGTTATCAACAATCTAAGCCAACCCTGTCGGTCTTGTCCCATAGTTGTGCAGGCGTCGGTTTTGTTGATAAACAACCAGCCCCTGAAGAGCACGGAAATATTCCATCACCCGAAAACAGGAAAAAAAAAGCATATATATCTGTAGTAGAACCATATGTGCTTCATTTGACGTAGTTTATGTGTTCCATGTTCTGATATGTCAGGCAGAATAGGCCTGAGTTGACATGCGTGCCTTTGTCATCATAAACCCCGATTGGACAGATAATGACTCTACTGCCTCAATGTGATGTTGTGATACTATCCTAACTATCCCTCCGTTTTTTTAAACTATGCCCAATGCCTACTTTGTGAAAGTAGCCCATTGAGATGTGATTCATGCATAACACCGCATCATGCGTAGACCAAATTGCCTATTCATGATGGGCGATTATTAATTCATTTGCACACTTTGTATGATAGAATTATTTTCACACCAGAACAATGTAGGCTACAGTATTCAAAAGAAAATGTCTTATACATGCGTCTCGGCATTTTGCGTAATTATCTGTTAATTAGGCTAATATTACACATGGCAATTACTGCACGTTTTGTCTATCTATATCATTTCCAATGCCTATCATGCATTTGTATTGATTTGGTTGGTCAACCAACCCTCCCTACAATTAGGCTTTGCAGATCATCTTTAAATAGCCTACAAGACATACCATACCCTAAGCTATAAAATGCACTGTGACTGCTTGTTTGGTCATCTTAAGGAACTAATCTAAAATGCATAAAGAATGTCACATAGCCTAAAAGCATGCATTCTATTCGGCCCGTTGAAACAACTCTCTCCCTCTACCTCTCGCTCTCCTCTGCAATGGAGAGAACATTGCATAACGACGCACCATTCACTCCACCCAGATAAATCAAATATTATGGATCTACCCACCAATTAATTATTTATTGGTTGCCTCTGAAATCCATCTGAAAAAGTCACGAGGAAAGTGTCTTGGGCTTTTTTGCGTGAGGTGCGCTTGTTTTGGAATTTCATTCGTTGGAGCTGCGGCGAAAACTCCGCCCCCGTCCAACTGCCGCACTGGATTGGGTGCTACCGTCGTCTGTCTCCGGGACATCAGGGGAGGCACGAGTTCGCTCTAGGAGTAATCAGTTTCGGACTCGTAGTGGAACCAAGCGCTTGGGTCCCCGATGCTGCACAAATCACGGCGACCCCCGGTGGAGATGAAGGCGGACTCCGATTGGCTCTGATTTTTAAAAGCTCTTTTCATTCAGGAGGTTTCCCATTATCAACATGGCTGAGCCGTCGGCCCCAGTACCCTCTGCAAAAATGGCGTCACTTAGCCGGGTTCGAGCTCTGACGATGATTTTCTTAACTGTCAGCGGTTGTTTGGTCACCTCGACAAGTGGCAAAGAAGGCGGGGTAGAGTCGGACACGGTTATCATCGGGCTCCGGTTGGAGGACACGGACGACATTTCCTTTATGGACAGGGGCTACCTACGGGTGAGTGAACGGTCTCGTGTCAAATTGAGGGTCTACGGGCAAAACATAAACAACGAGACCTGGTCCAAAATTGCATTTACGGAACACGAGCAGATCCGACCAGTCGGGGACATCGACAGCTTGTCGGGGGACAACGGGAGCAAAGAGGATACGTCCGCGCATCCCTGCGGTATCAGGACCTCGGATATAATCATCTTGCCCAACATCATTTTAAGTCGCAGGACGTCGGGAGTAGTTGAAATCGAGGTCAAACCCCTTCGAAAAACCGAGAGGAGTAAATCGTATTACCTGTGCATCGCCACCTCGACACCTGCCCATCACGCCGCCGGCCTGCACGACCCATGGACCGAAAACACCTGGATTTACCACGACGGAGATGACACGAAAGTGATAGTTGTGGAGGAGAAGAGGTTTCTGCTCCCCTTCTGGCTTCAAGTCATCTTTATTTCCATGCTGCTGTGTCTGTCAGGCATGTTCAGCGGGTTGAACTTGGGACTGATGGCACTGGACCCAATGGAGCTCCAAATAGTTCAGAATTGTGGCACAGAGATGGAGAAGAATTATGCCAAAAAGATAGAGCCAGTTAGGAGCCAAGGGAATTACCTGCTTTGCTCACTTCTCCTAGGCAACGTGCTCGTCAATACAACTCTAACTATCTTATTTGATGATATTGCAGGTTCTGGGCTGATAGCTGTGGTGATGTCAACTATTGGAATTGTCATCTTTGGAGAGATTGTCCCTCAAGCCATATGCTCAAGACATGGCCTTGCCGTTGGAGCCAACACCATATTCCTCACCAAGTTTTTCATGCTGCTCACCTTCCCTGCGTCATACCCAGTGAGCAAACTTCTAGATTACCTTTTGGGCCAAGAGATAGGCACTGTGTACAACCGCGAGAAGCTTTTGGAGATGCTCAGAGTCACGGATCCGTACAACGATCTGGTCAAAGAGGAGTTGAACATCATTCAGGGCGCCTTGGAACTGCGGACTAAGACTGTGGAGGACGTGATGACCCCGCTAAGAGATTGTTTTATGATTCCAGGTGATGCTATCCTCGACTTCAACACCATGTCTGAAATTATGGAGAGCGGCTACACGCGCATCCCCGTGTTCGAGGGTGACAGGTCCAACATTGTGGATCTATTGTTCGTGAAGGACCTGGCGTTTGTCGACCCAGATGACTCTACGCCGCTGAAAACCATCACTAAGTTTTACAGCCATCAGCTGCATTTTGTGTTCAATGACACCAGGCTGGATGCCATGCTGGAGGAGTTCAAGAAAGGTGAGAGGGGTTTCATTTCTATTGGCCCGACTGTACCCTGTCAATCAAATGATCATGCCATTTCAAGCCAAATGTGGGATGACTGTTCCATCATGGCTTTCACTTGGCATGTCTATGGTCTAGGGATTCATTGCAAATGTGAGAATGACGTTTCATCGGAACACAGACCGATTATATAATAACCTAGAGAGACACGTGTTGCTACTCATTAGTAAGCAGTCAATTCACCGTATTACATCTACACTGTAGATTTCTATTCATCTCAACATATTTATGGCATTTTATAGTTAGGGAAAACATCACAACCTTCAATCAGGGGGTATTTGCCTCTGGGAACAACACTGTCCCAGTTCCTTGACTGTACGTATAATATCACACACTTGACATAATAATATCCAGATCAGATGTCCTACTATGATAATACTATGACATCATAGAGAGCTCGAAGACGCTTTCCCTCTGGAAGATGGTCACGTAATGTGTGTCTTACTGTCTAGTAACAGGTTACTGTCATTTAAAACTTGACTGAGACACGTGAATGACCTCTTGGCACGGATGGCCTGCTGTTCTTCAGGTGTTTCCCAAGTGTTTCAAGTGTATAAACAAAGATGTTAAGGCAAACCACGAAACCCGACTTTCAGGAAGATGGATTGTGGCGTTGCTCCATCAGGGAGGGTGTCACAAAAGATCCCAGATACAATAAAAAGAAAAGAGGCGAGGTGAGGTGGGGAGGAATGGCATCCTAAAGTAGCTGGCTGACATTCCTTGTCAGAGATGTAAGGGTGCATTTGTTGTCACCTCTTGGGTCATTTCCTGCAAAGAAAAAGTGGAGAGGGGGAATGTTCATGTTATCTTTCACCATCACTTCCATTCCTCGTTAATGTTCACACGGTCCCCCTCCCACTCACTCTCTCTCTCTCTCTCTCTCTCTCTCTCTCTCTCTCTCTCTCTCTCTCTCTCTCTCTCTCTCTCTCTCTCTCTCTCTCTCTCTCTCTCTCTCTCTCTCTCCCTCTCTCTCTCTCTCTCTCTCTCCCTCTCTCCCTCCCTCTCTCTCTCTCTCTCCTCTCCCTCCCTCTCTCTCCCTCTCTCTCTCCTCTCTCTCTCTCTCCCTCCCTCTCTCCCCTCCTCTCTCCTCTCTCTCTCCCTCCCCCTCTCCCCCCTCTCTCTCTCTCTCTCTCTCTCTCTCCCTCCCTCTCTCCCCTCCTCTCTCTCTCCCTCTCTCCACCCCTTTCCCTCTCTGTGTTTTGTGACTTGCATTAGGAAATTCATTCATGGGATTGGTACAACCGCGTCAGTGCTAAGGTTATCAGGTGGGGGCATCTTGTTTGAGAACCTGCTTAAATCCCCTCCTCTCCCTACTCTAAGTTGTGTGCATTGCCTCTGAATGATGGTGGTGTTTAACTCCCTTCGTCCTGTCCACTGGAATGCAGTCGTGTGAATAATGAATAACTCCTCTCTCTTAACACCCACGGAGTTACACTTTATGACATAGTTACTCACTTTGTAAAGTTTTCATCTTCAGGTGCGTTTTGGTATCGTCACAATCTGACACGGGCAATCACAAATGTCTGTTGATAGCAGGAACGATATACTTTTGATCAGGCAGCTTCTGTGCACACGGTTGTTATGTCATTACGGTTGTTACGTCATTGCTTTTATTACATCATTACGGTTGTTACATTATTATGGTTGTTACATCATTACGTTTTTTACATCATTATGGTTGTTACATCATTACGGTTGTTATATCATTACGGTTCTTACATCATTACGGTTGTTATATCATTACGTTGATATATCATTACGGTTGTTATATCATGACGTTTTTTTACATCATTACGGTTGTTACATCATTACGGTTGTTACATTATTACAGTTGTTATATCATTACGGTTGTTACATCATTACGTTTGTTACATCATTACAGTTGTTACATCATTATGGTTATTATATCATTATGGTTGTTATATCATTACGGTTGTTACATCATTACGGTTGTTATATCATTACTGTTGTTACATCATTACGGTTGTTATATCATTACGTTTGTTACATCATTACGGTTGTTACATCATTACGGTTGTTATATCATTACGGTCGATATATCATTACGGTTGTCACATCATTACAGTTGTTACATCATTATGTTTGTTACATCATTACGGTTGTTACATTATTACGGTTGTTACATCATTACGGTTGTTACGTCATTACGGTTGTTACGTCATTGCTTTTATTACATCATTAAGGTTGTTACATCATTACAGTTGTTTATCATTACGGTTGTTATTCATATATCATTACGGTTGTTATATCATTCATTGTTATATCATTATTTTTACATCATTACGTCATTCTTTTATTACATCATTACGGTTGTTACATCATTATGGTTGTTACATCATTACGTTTTTTACATCATTACGTTTGTTACATCATTACAGTTGTTATATCATTATATATATCATTACGGTTGTCACATCATTACGGTTGTTACATCATTAAGGTTGTTACATCATTACGGTTGATTTATCATTACGGTTGTTATATCATTACGTTTTTCTACATCATTACGGTTGTTACATCATTACGATTGTTATATCATTATGGTTGTTACGTCATTATGGTTGTTACGTCATTGCTTTTATTACATCATTACGGTTGTTACATCATTATGGTTGTTACATCATTACGTTTTTTACATCATTACGATTGTTACATCATTACAGTTGTTATATCATTACGGTTGTTATATCATTACGGTTGTTACATCATTACGGTTGTTATATCATTACGGTTGTTACATCATTACAGTTGTTATATCATTATGGTTGTTATGTCATTACATTTTTTACATCATTACGGTTGTTACATCATTACGGTTGTTACATCATTACGGTTGTTATATCATTACGGTTGTTACATCATTACAGTTGTTACATCATTATGGTTGTTATGTCATTACATTTTTTACATCATTACGGTTGTTACATCATTACGTTTGTTACATCATTACGGTTGTTACATCATTACGGTTGTTACATCATTACGGTTGTTATATCATTACGGTTGTTATATCATTAAGTTTGTTATATCATTACGGTTGTTACATCATTACGGTTGTTACATCATTACGGTTGTTACATCATTACGGTTGTTACATCATTACGGTTGTTATATCATTACGGTTGTTACATCATTACGTTTGTTACATCATTTTGTTACATCATTACAGTTGTTACGGTTGTTACATCATTACGGTTGTTATCATAAGTTTTTTACATCGTTTGTTACATCATTACGGTTGTTATATCATTACGTTTGTTACATCATTACGGTTGGTTGTTACATCATTACGGTTGTTATACATCATTACGGTTGTTACATCATTACGGTTGTTATATCATTACAGTTGTTACATCATTACGGTTGTTATATCATTACGGTTGTTACATCATTACGGTTGTTACATCATTACGGTTGTTATATCATTAAGTTTTTCTACATCATTACTGTTGTTACATCATTACGGTTGTTACATCATTACGGTTGATATATCATTACGGTTGTCATATCATTACGGTTGTTACATCATTACGGTTGTTATATCATTGTGGTTGATATATTGTTATGGTTGTTACATCATTACGGTTGTGACATCATTATGGTTGTTACATCATTAAGGTTGTTACATCATTACGGTTGTTACATCATTACGGTTGTTACATCATTAAGGTTATTACATCATTACTGTTTTTATATCATTATGGTTTTCACATCATTATGGTTGTGACATCATTACGGTTGTTACATCATTATGGTTGTTATATCATCACGGTTGTTACATCATTACGGTTGTTACATCATTACGGTTGTTACATCATTAAGGTTGTTACATCATTATGATTGTTATATCATTACGGTTGTTACGTCATTATGGTTGTTACATCATTAAGGTTGTTACATCATTATGATTGTTATATAATTACGGTTGTTACGTCATTATGGTTGTTACATCATTAAGGTTGTTACATCATTATGATTGTTATATCATTACGGTTGTTACGTCATTATGGTTGTTACATCATTAAGGTTGTTACATCATTATGATTGTTATATCATTACGGTTGTTACGTCATTATGGTTGTTATATCAATACATTTTTTACATCATTACGGTTTTACATCATTGCGGTTGTTATATCATTACGGTTGTTACATCATTGCGGTTGTTACATCATTACGGTTGTTACATCATTACAAGACTTAAAAATACTACTTCCACTTTGTGGCCTATCATACTTAACTTTAAGACTGGTTGTGAATATGTTCATCTAGTCAATAGCTTTTTATGACTATGATTTCACTGAACTACGTTTTTTCAGAGAAATAATGTCAATTAGGCATTTTATATTCATTATTCAATCGCTAGAGTGTTTGTTTTGGTTTATTGTAAAATCCGATTAACGAGAAGTAAATTAATGGAAAAAATAAAATAATAATAGCCTTGTTTGAAGGCTAATGTATAATATGTTACATATTATGCATATTCATTAATTTGGTCACATTCATTTGAAGGTTTCTGTCAGTGATGAAAATCTTTACAGAAACCATGGTGTGATTACTTCAAATTAGGTTTCTATTTATATAGTAGACAACGGTATGCATTAGCATTTGCTTAATGGATTCATTAATACATGGATATGATTAGCAGACTAGAAGGTGGTCAGAACAGAACAGCAGCTGCATTGATAATCTTATCTATTGTAGGATATTGCTAACCTATGGCCAGTCCTTTAGACATCATCAGTGATCCCAGAACATGACCCATAAAACCCCCATTATCTACCACCACAGCTCTCATTCACTAAAGCTAACAGCCTGGCTCTTTCACCTTCAGTTTTAAACACCAGCTTCACATAGCTGAAAATACTATATTTTTGTTTATGGAAAAATATATTTCACAGCGGTTTAGATGGTACAGTGATTCTCTACACGATTCTTGCTTGTTTTGTCACAAACTGATATTTGGCGAACTATCCAAATTTTAGCAACCAGAAAATGGCAGAGCGATTTCGGCATAGTGCAGCTTTAAGAACGGGAAGCATAGAAATTGCGCACATAGAACAGATCTACCACTTCTTAGACTTGCTTTCAATGAGAATGACAGATCTATAACTCCAATTTCTGTGTGAATTTGGTTGGCTCGCCCAAAAAAGTTATATATTGCAGTTTTAAAGTTCTAGATATAACCGTTTTGTAGATTGTACATACAGGTAAGGTACGTCAGACTAAACCCTAGTCCTCCAGGTTCCAGCCTCCCAGCAAGGCCACGAGGCCAGGTGCCAGTGTGGTCTTTGGGTTCCTGTTCTTGGCTCTGCTCCAGAGGGAACTCGCCTTCCTTCCGTCCAACCTCTGGAGCGGTTGTAAATCCTGAGGAAGGGAGGTCAAAGTTTCTCCTCAATCTGCCTCTAGTCACGGCACCACACTCGGTTCAAAGTGCTTTGTATTGTAAGTCAGTGTTAATTAATTTGACTGCCTCTTGTGGAGCTGGTTGCTGCACAGCCGCCTGAAGTTGGGTTGAAGAACGAAAGAAAAAAGCCTCCCGCCACATCTGCTCCAACAGCTACATACGTTAGAGATACACTGAGTGGAAAAAACATTAAGAACACCTGCTCTTTCCATGACATAGACTGACCAGGTGAATCCAGGTGAAGAATATAATCCCTTATTGATGTCACTTGTTAAATCCACTTCAGTCAGTGTAGTTGAAGGGGAGGAGACAGATTAAAGAAGGATTTTTAAGCCTTGAGACAATTGAGACATGGATTGTGTGTGTGTGCCATTCAGAGAGTGAATGGGCAAGACAAAAGGTTTAAATGCCTTTGAACGGGGTATGGTAGTAGGTACCAGGCGCACCGGTTTGTGTCAAGAACTCCACTGTTGCTGGGTTTTTCCACGCTCAACCGTTTCCCGTGTGTATCAAGAATGATCCACCATCCAGAGGACATCCAGCCAACTTGACACAACTGTGGAAGGCATTGGAGTCAACATGGGTCAGCATCCCTGTGGAACGCTTTCGACACCTTGTAGAGTCCACGCCTCAACGAATTGAGGTGTTCTGAGGGCAAGGAGTGTTCCTAATGTTAGGTATACTCAGTGTAAAGCACATGAAAAGTGTAATTAGTTTGACTTTTGAACTCAGGTTTTTGAGGATTCTGAATTAGCCGTTTCTTGCTGGCTCTGTTTGTGGTTGAAGAGGAGGCTTTCACTTTCTGCACTGCAACTGTGAAGTAAACCAGCTTCCACCTGAAGAGTGAGAAGGAGCACAAGAAACAAAAAAAAAAACATTGGTGGCAGTTCTGAATACTATGCCCCCATGCTAAGGTTCAGGTTGGTGGCTTGACCTGAGCCACTATCGTCATCCTAGACCTTTAAATCGAGACAGACAACCCCTTGGAAACTTCTGAACCCTTTTGTTAGTTTCTGTCGGATTGCAACAATTCGTGACAATTAGCGACTAGTAGTGACACTTAGTGACAGTGACAATTAGCGACAATTAGAGACTACTAGTAGTGTGTTAACGAGTGGGTCAACGTGTGCCCTTTGGGATGAACCTGAGTAGCACACACAGAATGGGGCCAATCACACTCATGTCCAGTCTTGTTTTTTGAACGAATGAATGTCACTCCCTTTGTTGCACCCCCTTTGTTGCACCCCCTTTGTTGCACCCCCTTTGTTGCACCCCCTTTGTTGCACCCCCTTTGTTGCACCCCTTTGTTGCACCCCTTTGTTGCACCCCTTTGTTGCACCCCTTTGTTGCCCCCTTTGTTGCACCCCTTTGTTGCACCCCCTTTGTTGCACCCCCTTTGTTGCACCCCTTTGTTGCACCCCCTTTGTTGCACCCCTTTGTTGCACCCCTTTGTTGCACCCCTTTGTTGCACCCCTTTGTTGCACCCCACCCCCTTTGTTGCACCCCTTTGTTGCACCCCTTTGTTGCACCCCTTTGTTGCACCCCTTTGTTGCCCCCTTTAAGTTTTACTAGTCTTATGTTGTCATATTTCCCAGACACACACACACACACACACACACACACACACAGAGAGGGTTGATTTTAATCTTATCCCTCCCTGAACTCCATAACCTTGGACAGTGTAACTTGGCCCAGTGCCTGCCACTGCAGGTGGGAAGGACAGCTGTCGTTCAAACTAAGCAGCGCATCGCCATCGTTCCTCGAAAGTGACATTCCTCGTTTTCCAGTTCTGCTCCATTCCACTCGTGCCTGTTTCTGTCTCACATATAACTAGAATACTATGTGCTGTATGTTCTTGATTGGGGTTGAGAAAGAGGCCTCCAGTGTAGACTACACTGTAAAAACAGAACGACTCGAAACACGATGATTGTGTAATGAATACCCAGATAGTGTTTTAAAACAGAATAAAAGTACTCTGAAACACCCAAAGTGGTTCTTAAATTTAAATTTGTGTGTTGTTAAGATATTGCTGTGAAAACACTTTTGGGGGTTTTCAGTGCATGTAAACGGCAGCATCAAAACACACAAAATATATATTTGTTGCAGACTAAACTGAGTATACCTACCATTAGGAACACCTTCCTAATATTGAGTTGTTTCAATGATTTGTTAATTTAATTGAACCCAAAAATAGTAAGAATAAATCCAACTTAATGTTTCTCAAAATGTAAGATATTTCATATGAGGATAACCAAAGATAGAGAAAATGTATGTGTTTAACTATTCAGAAGTCTGGTTTTATTCTACTTGCATTTCCCATCTTCCCACGTGGCTCAGTTATTAGAGGATTGTGGGTAATTCAACATTTTCGATTTTATGATTCTTTTACACAATGTTGTATGCATGTTTGAAGAAAGAAATGTATACTTCTATATTAATATTAAGCAACTTGTTATGCCATGAGGTGTAATGGATAATAATGAACGGATATCAAAATTGTCAGGCAAAATGACGTTCAATGATGAAACTTTTTACGGTAGAGGCAAATACAGTATCCTGCAATGTTTGATGTAATGTAACCCCCATGCCTGCCAAAATTCTGCACTAAACAGAACTTGAAACATCAAAATAGTGTTTTCAACCTTTTCCAGAAGTGCTCCCAGCCCCTGGCAAGGTGTTGCACAATGCTTGATCAATTGGTGTTGATGTGTTGGTGTTGATGTGTTGATGTGTCAATCAGGTTGATGTGTTTCAATACCCCAGAAAAGTTCAGGTTTCGTCTCCCTTGAGTTGGTGGCAGCACAGTTGCCAGTAGTTTTGGTATTACAAAGCACTTCATTTTAACAGTGTACTAGAGGCTACATGAGCCCTGGCAGGTGTTGAACTAGTTCTCCCCTTTCCTGCAATATAGGCCAATCTATGCTTAATTCAGATTCAGCAGCCTCCACAGCCGCCTTTCTCCTTCCTTTTTGTCTTAAAGTGAAACTAACCTAGTTGATATTGAATTATTTTAACACTTTCAGGGATATTGCTTCAGCGGACACTTTTCGAATTCATATCGTTTCACAAATGTGGTTTTCAATTCTCGGCAGCAAATAAAACTGTGCTTGAGCGTTTGTTCACCTGGTTACAGTTCTTGTGCTTATTTATAATGGCGAAATAAGAGGTGGGATTAAATGGCGTCATGTTGGCAGTTGGACAGGAATGGCTCCTGGCGAGGGATACCCCTTTGAACACAGCGTGACTTTTCCTTCAAGACTTTTTACTTTGTCTATTGATTACATGCTTCACCTTAATGTGGATTGGTTGTCTCGGGTTTTAGTCGCTCTTGTCTCACTAAACAAGAGTTCATTTTCCTCCGTTTTTTTCCCCAACTCAAACTAGGCATGTTTTGGCAAGCTTGACGTGTTCAACGAAAGCGTAGAACGTACTGTAGCTAGATGATCGGTTTGAAGTAGTTCTGAGAATCAGACCTCGGTTCAAATACTTTTTTGTTGTTTTAGTACTTTGAGTGTTTTCTTTAGCCTGCCTGGAGTGCCAGATTGGCACGGTTTGCAGTTATTGTGACTACTCTATTGAACCCAGGTCTGTTGAGAATAACTACACTGATCTGTGATCAGTTTGTTTGAGCCGGTTGTGTTCAAAGCCAGGCTTTTCAAATGGCCTACATTCCTCAAATTCTACTATAACATGGATTGGACTTTTTAAAGGCCAGGTGCACACCTTAAATGGCTTCTCGTATTACAGTATTAAGGGCAGAAGCAAACTCATACATTTACCGCTATTTTTGTGTAGTCACAATGAATTGCGGTCTTTCCTAAAAAAGCCATACTTACCCAGAAGGCACTTGAGTATTGGTCCGTTGTTGTTCCGTTGAAATATGTCAGGTGTCACTTAATGTAATTAATTACACAATAAGGTGTTACTACTGTTCTTGTGATCCACACATATAAACAGTCGTTAATCGGTCGTTAACCTGTGAAACTTGGCATGGGTTGAAAAAGCGTGATACTCCAAATTCGTCCTACTTGGCAGGCCTGTATTAGAAGCTGTGTTAGAAAATGAACATAATGCTTTAGCACGTCCGTACAGCACCTCCGCCGGGTCTTGAGAACAGTGACGTACTCCCGCTGGAGATTCACCAATAGGAAATAATAGACAAAGGTATGTTATGGCATATCGAATCTCCTCACCTGCTTATCCTGAAGGACTGGATAGATGCAGGCAACATGGCAGAGCCATACCGTCCCTGCCACAAACCAACTGAACTGAACTCGCAGTTGTCTTATCTTCGAATGCCTTTTGATCCCACTCTCTGTTGCAGCTCCTCAAGATGTGGTCGATTCTCAAAATAGTAGTGTTCTGCTTCTGCTCATTCTATTTCTTTTGATGCTGGTGCATCAATGTAATTCTTATTATGGGATTGTAAGAGTCCGCTTCATGAATCAGACATTGTTCCTGTGTAGTGAACTGGGGTATTGAAACATTTTTATTTTTTTTATGTCAGTAGCTTTGCTGTGGAACACTTTAAAGTTGGCTTTTGAAATGAGCTCAGAGAAGTCTGGAATTGTAGTCTGATCGGAGTAAGGCTAACTCTTTGATTTCTGTGAGCTGGCATAATGGCAGTGCTACTAGCGTTCCGTACAACTCGGCCAGAACAAATATCGTTTCACAGATGCAGCTAGTTATTTTGACCAGCAAAGTGTAATGATACTGTCTATGTCTGTAGTCTCTTGAATTATCAATGTCCTTCTCTAAATGTCATATTGAAAGAATGATGCTATTGAAATGAAACAGAAACTGAATTAGCTTTTCTAATTCCTTCTAATACGAATAATTCTGTAAAAGGCAAAGTCGTGTGGTAATGTGAGGTCATGATGACAGTGTGTTGGGCACACCACACATGCATCATGGAATTTGGCTCTTGTGATTCATATCCGTAGGTCCAGTAAGTTTGGTTTTGTCTTACCAACATGGATTCCAGTATTGTAGCTTATTATAAAGTCTGAGCGCATGTTATTCCCAGAAGTGTGACTTTAGCGGTTTTGAGTCTGCTGATATGTAGGCTAATCAAGGACGCCTACTTCCCACAGAAGGTGGATAGGCTGTTGTACAGAGAAAATAATTATATCACGCAAATCAATCCCTTACAATCCCTTTCTCCAGTGCTTTAGGAAAGTATTCAGACCCCTTGACTTTTTCCACATTTTATTGCTTTACAGCCTTATTCTAAAATGGATTCAAGAAAAACATTTCCTCAGCAATTTACACACAATATCCCATAATGACAAAGGGAAAATAGTTTTCTAGACATTTTTGCAAATGCATAAAAAATATTTAAAAAACAGATACCTTATTGAAATAAGTATTCAGACCCTTTGCTATGGGACTCGAAATTGAGCTCAGGTGCATCCTGTTTCAATTGATCACCCTTAAGATGTTTCTACAACTTGATTGGAGTCCACCTATGGTCAAATCAATTGATTGGACATGATTAAGGTCCCACAGTTGACAGTGCATGTCAGAGCAAAAACCAAGCCATGAGGTCCAAGGAATTATTCGTAGAACTCCGAGACAGGATTGTGTCGAGGCACAGATCTGAGGAAGGGTAACAAAAAATATCTGCAGCATTTAAGATCCCCAAGAACACAGTGGCCTCCATCATTCTTAAATGGAAGAAGTTGGAACCACCAAGACTCTTCCAAGAGCTCGACACCCGGGCAAACTGAGCAATAAGGAGAGAATGGCCTTGGTCAGGGAGGTGACCAAGAACCCGATGGTCACTCTGACAGAGCTCTAGAGTTCCTCTGTGGTGATGGGAGAACCTTCCAGAAGGACAACCATCTCTCCAGCACTCCACAAATCAGGACTTTATGGTAGAGTGGCCAGAAGTAAGCCAATCCTCAGTAAAAGGCACATGACAGCCCACTTGGAGTTTTCCAAAGACACCTAAAGACTCTCAGACAATGAGAAACAAGATTCTCTGGTCTGATGAAACCAATATTGAACTCTTTGGCCTGAATTCCAAGCGTCGCATCTGGAGGAAACCTGGCACCATCCCTACGGTGAAGCATGGTGGTGACAGCATCATGCTGTGGGGATGTTGTTCAGCAGCGGGGACTGTGAGACTAGTCAGGATCAAGGCAAATATGAACAGAGCAAAGTACAGAGAGATCCTTGATGGAAACCTGCTCCAGAGCGCTCAGGACCTCAGACCGGGGTGAAGGTTCAACAACCCTAAGCACGCAGCCAAGACAACGCAGGAGAGGCTTCAGGACAAGTCTCTGAATGTCCTTGAGTTGCCCAGCCAGAGCCCGGACTTGAACCCCATCTAACATCTCTGGAGAGACCTGAAAATAGCTGTGCAGCAACGCTCCCCATCCAACCTGAGAGAGCTTGAGAGGATCTGTAGAGAAGAATGGGAGACATTCCAAAATACAGTTGTGCCAAGCTTGTAGCTTCATACCCAAGAAGACTCAAGGGTGTAATCGCTGCCAAAGGTGCTTCAACAAAGTACTGAGTAAAGGGTCTGAATACTTATGTAAATGTGATATTTCAGTTTTAAACTTTTAATAAAGTAGCAACAATTTCTAAAAACCTGTTTTTGCTTTGTCATTATGGGTTATTGTGTGTAGATTGATGAGGGGAAAAAACAATTTCATACATTTTAGAATGTGGCTGTAATGTAACAAAATGTGGGAAAAGTCAAGGGGTCAGAATACCTTCCCAAGGCACTGTATATGTTTTGATACATTTTTTTCCATCATAATCTGGGTGAAAGCTTCAACAGGCTTCATAGAGTTAGAGGTTCAAGTAGAGAAGAACATTCCATCAGGAAGGTCCCCACCTTCCCACTAACCAGTAGTTTGTCACCATGTACTACTACCTTGACTTGTACTATGTACACTATTTGAAAAAAATGTTCTATCTAGAACCTAAAAGGGTTATTTGTCTGTCCCCATAGGAGAACCCTTTGAAGATCCCTTTTGATTGTAGGTAGAACCTTTTTGGTTTGCATTTTGAACCCTTTGAAGAACCCTTTTGATTGTAGGTAGAACCCTTTTGGTTTGCATGTTGAACCCTTTGAAGAACCCTTTTGATTGTAGGTAGAACCCTTTTGGTTTGCATGTTGAACCCTTTGAAGAACCCTTTTGATTGTAGGTAGAACCCTTTTGGTTTGCATGTTGAACCCTTAGAAGAACCATTTTGATTGTAGGTAGAACCCTTTTGGTTTGCATGTTGAACCCTTTCTACAGGAACCCAAAAGGCTCCTACCTGGAAGCAAAAAGGGTTCTCCTATGGGGACAGCCGAATAACCCTTTTGGAACCCTTTATCTAAGAGTGTACCCAGTGGGTCATTAGTTAAGCAGTACTAGGGTTGTTGTGGTGGGACTCCCTAGTAATGATTATACTGCTGTTTGCAGACTTTTACATACCTATGTCTATCCCAAACCCCTTGCTTTCTGAATCCAATGACATCCCGGACGAGTCCCCATTTGATGTTTACTATTTCTGTAATGCAAACGTGGTTTCTGCACAATGTGTACCACACACAGTCTGTGTTTGGTCTACTATTGGAGCTTTGTTTTTGCTCATAGACCAATAGCAAGCCCCTCTTACCTCTGTCCTTACAACCTACGTCATACCTCGGGTATATTGTTTGTGTGGATTTCATTACGGCCCAGTCAATTGTTTTCAGAACCCGTACAGTTTTCTGCTTCAGGATTTACATTTTGGATTCTTGATGTTGTGGATCTAATACCGGATCAAATGGCTTGATCCTGCCCTGAGAGAAATGTCTCGGGGGGGGGGGGGGGTTGTGCCCTAGATTATGCCATCTCCTAATGTTTCTCTTGGGAGTAAAGATGAGGACGTGTTTGTTTTCCATGTGGTTATGGCTTGAAGATATTATCATTATGGCAGGTTACATTTTACGCCATCATTATCAAAGAAGGCAAAGTCTATGATGATAATGAATATAGTGGTTATGATGATGATGAATATAATGGTTATGATGATGATGAATATAATGGTTATGATGATGATGATGATGAATATAATGGTTATGATGATGATGAATATAATGGTTATGATGATGATGATGATGAATATAATGGTTATGATGATGATGAATATAATGGTTATGATGATGATGATGAATATAATGGTTATGATGATGATGATGATGAATATAATGGTTATGATGATGATGATGATGATGAATATAATGGTTATGATGATGATGATGAATATAATGGTTATGATGATGATGAATATAATGGTTATGATGATGATGATGATGAATATAATGGTTATGATGATGATGAATATAATGGTT
>NC_060190.1:8524532-8559532 GCF_021184085.1 Oncorhynchus gorbuscha | reverse complement strand
TGTCTGTATCAGCCCATTCAGACTAATGAACCCCACTCTGTGTACTTACTATGCCCCCCCCCCCCCCCAAATTGCAATGGTTGAAAAGGTGTGTCTACAGCATTTACTCCAGCTTTATCATCGTGTTTTCTACAACTCACTCAGAGAAGCCTGGCCATTATTTACTCCAGTCAATCCAGTAAGGTGTTAGTGTTGTCCACAAGTCACTGAAACCAAAGTATCGTCGAAGGAATCCATTTGTGGTGAGTTGGAGAACGGCGTTGAAAGGGAGAACTAATGAAAGAGAGAGAGAGTTTCTCTCTGGGAGTTCCCGATTGACCCTGACTGTCATTGATAAGCGCAAAGAGAGCCTCCCTACACCTCACAGGATACAATATGCTCAGTAGTGATGAGCTACAATGTGATGTCACTCTGAGACATCTCATGGAGTGTGAGTTCGTTGCCGGAGGGCTGAAACTCCAAGGGCAATCTCTACTTGAAAAGAGTCCGGGGAGAGAAAAGAGGGGGGGTTAACTGTGATAAAGGTGTTAGGGAGTCAGAGTCACTGTCTGTGAGCTCGCTGGATCAGGTGGAGGTGCTGAATTAAAGTTATTATTCCAACCCTATCAGAGACTCAAAATGCAGATATTCTCCAAAAAGCCAGGGCACTCTAGATGAGTGAACACAGCCTCAGTGTTAGATTGCAGTGAGGATATCAACTGACACTGGCCATAGAGGGCAGTTTAAAATATATATACTTATATCTCAAATGTCCCTGACTGTCACTATCTTGTGATAAATCAAATCAAATGTATTGGTCACATACACGTGTTCGGCAGATGTTATTGCGGGTGTAGCGAAATGCTTGTGTTGCCGCTCACTGATTCACATCTTTGTAAACCACAGCACCACCTGACTATCTATCTGTCCATTCATTCATTGTCATTCATCTCTCACCACAAGTTCCCCATTGATGCTTCTCTTGCTCCCCATGACTGAAAGACCTTGGAGTTTCAACACTCATCACAGGGTGTTTTAAACAACAAACGCAGCCAGCTGAGAATACTCCTTGTCTGGCCTCTATATGAATGAACAGCAATGCCAGTTCAGTGTGTTTGCTTAGAGTGTAACGCCGCCTACCACTGCCGCCACAGATGTAGGATGTTAATTTGATCACCCTGTTGCAGAGTTAAAAAGACTTCTGAAGTTTGTAATTTCCACTTTTACATTTCAGACTTGATTTTCTCTTATAAAAAAATTGACCAACCCCTAAACACATGTTCATTAATTATAATCCACATAATAATTCACATTTCCTTTTGCGGCATTATTTTCCTGCTGTAGTAAACTGGCTCAAATTAAGATCCTCCATCTGTACTGCCCCGTTCAAACAAACAGAGAGAGGTCTACGTCCCAATAATCACCCATTTCTCCCAAAGTGTGCACTTGTTCCCTTCTTTCTCCCAAAGTGTGTACTTTTTCCCTTCATGGATTCATGGAAGGAAAATGCCTGGTATAATAAATATGGTGGATACCCCTTCTAGCACACACCATTACATCTGTGGGGAGTAGTGAACAATTGCACAATCCAGGACAAAGGGTGGTTTTTGGGATACAGGGGGATGTGGACCTCCTCGCTCCCTACGACCCCTTAATGACCAGCAAGGGGCTATGACTGTGAGAAGTCTTAACCATAGTTATAGATTTACTAGAACGGGCACCCCAATTCAAGTCAATAAGCGTTGTCTAAGGGGCTTTACACATTCTAATAATTCTATTTCGATTGAATTAGGCTCCCAGGTGAATCTATGTCATTCTAAATGCCAGAATGTTGTTGGGACAACAACACTAGACTGGGCTTTCAGTTGAGAGTGTGGGCTTTAGGTTGAGAGTGTGGGCTTTAGGTTGAGAGTGTGGGCTTTAGGTTGAGAGTGTGGGCTTTAGGTTGAGAGTGTGGGCTTTAGGTTGAGAGTGTGGGCTTTAGGTAGAGAATATGGGCTTTGGGTTGAGAGTGTGGGCTTTAGGTTGAGAGTGTGGGCTTTAGGTTGAGAGTGGGCTTTAGGTTGAGAGTGTGGGCTTTAGGTTGAGTGTGGGCTTTCAGTTGAGAGTGTGGGCTTTAGGTTGAGAGTGTGGGCTTTAGGTAGAGAATGTGGGCTTTAGGTTGAGAGTGTGGGCTTTAGGTTGAGAGTGTGGGCTTTAGGTAGAGAATGTGTGCTTTAGGTTGAGAGTGTGGGCTTTAGGTTGAGAGTGTGGGCTTTAGGTTGAGAGTGTGGGCTTTAGGTAGAGAATGTGTGCTTTAGGTTGAGAGTGTGGGCTTTAGGTTGAGAGTGTGGGCTTTAGGTTGAGAGTGTGGGCTTTAGGTTGAGAGTGTGGGCTTCAGGTTGAGAGTGGGATTTAGGTTGAGAGTGTGGGCTTTAGGTTGAGAGTGTGGGCTTTTGGTTGAGAGTGTGGGCTTTAGGTAGAGAATGTGGGCTTTAGGTTGAGAGTGTGGGATTTAGGTTGAGAGTGTGGGCTTTAGGTTGAGAGTGTGGGATTTAGGTTGAGAGTGTGGGCTTTAGGTTGAGAGTGTGGGATTTAGGTTGAGAGTGTGGGCTTCAGGTTGAGAGTGGGATTTAGGTTGAGAGTGTGGGATTTAGGTTGAGAGTGTGGGCTTTAGGTTGAGAGTGGGATTTAGGTTGAGAGTGTGGGCTTTAGGTTGAGAGTGTGGGCTTTTGGTTGAGAGTGTGGGCTTTAGGTAGAGAATGTGGGCTTTAGGTTGAGAGTGTGGGATTTAGGTTGAGAGTGTGGGCTTTAGGTTGAGAGTGTGGGATTTAGGTTGAGAGTGTGGGCTTTAGGTTGAGAGTGTGGGCTTTAGGTTAATAGTGTGGGCTTTAGGTTAATAGTGTGGGCTTAGGTTGAGAGTGGAGTTACACACTATTTGTGGGGATATTCTGGGAAAATATAGATTTTCTGGTTGATTTTCTATATTTGAAACGGAAGCTGCTACTTACTTGTAAAGTTACACCTGACTTGTACATGCGTTTGACACTGGCTTGAATATGGTGATGTCATTGACAATACCAAAACAGACAGTGTTGGAATGTGTGTGTGTGTGTGTGTGTGTGTGTGTGTGTGTGTGTGTGTGTGTGTGTGTGTGTGTGTGTGTGCGTGCGTGCGTGCGTGCGTGCGTGCGTGCGTGCGTGCGTGCGTGCGTGCGTGCGTGCGTGTTTTGCGGCATTGTCCCCTTCAATTTCTGTTATCAGTGGAGTGTTTGAGTCATTAGGGAAGCAGTAGCCTATTTCCCAGTCCTGATGAAGTCAGCCAATCCTTTAACTTAAAGGTTTAGGCTTATTTTCTCAGATGAACTAGGAGTGGGTAGGAGACATGGGGAAAGAGAATCTGGTGGTTTTGTGATATAGGGTCAATTTGAGTGTGTTGTTGAATGTATACTGATGAGTATCCCTACTGATAATGGCTGTGCTCCAGTGTCCCCCTACCGCGCAGAAGGAAGTACTGTGTTGGATATGCATTCTAAGTGGTAAGGCTATTGGAATGTAGCCATGCAATCTGGAGGCTGACAGATGCCTGTCTTTACAGTGTCTTTATGTCTGCCAAAATAAAGCTACTGTAAATACCCATACATTTTTCATACAGCTTTCTGTCTCCTTGGCTTTCTGTCTCCTTGGCTTTCTGTCTCCTTGGCTTTCTGTCAACAAGGCTTTCTGTCTCCTTGGCTATCTGTCTCCTTGGCTTTCTGTCAACAAGGCTTTCTGTCTCCTTGGCTTTCTGTCAACAAGGCTTTCTGTCTCCTTGGCTTTATGTCAACAAGGCTTTCTGTCTCCTTGGCTTTCTGTCAACAAGGCTTTCTGTCTCCTTGGCTTTCTGTCAACAAGGCTTTCTGTCTCCTTGGCTTTATGTCAACAAGGCTTTCTGTCTCCTTGGCTTTATGTCAACAAGGCTTTCTGTCTCCTTGGCTTTATGTCAACAAGGCTTTCTGTCTCCTTGGCTTTCTGTCTCCTTGGCTTTCTGTCAACAAGGCTTTCTGTCTCCTTGGCTTTCTGTCAACAAGGCTTTCTGTCTCCTTGGCTTTATGTCAACAAGGCTTTCTGTCTCCTTGGCTTTCTGTCAACAAGGCTTTCTGTCTCCTTGGCTTTCTGTCAACAAGGCTTTCTGTCTCCTTGGCTTTATGTCAACAAGGCTTTCTGTCTCCTTGGCTTTCTGTCTCCTTGGCTTTCTGTCAACAAGGCTTTCTGTCTCCTTGGCTTTCTGTCAACAAGGCTTTCTGTCTCCTTGGCTTTATGTCAACAAGGCTTTTAAAGGTCCAATGCAGCCATTTTTTATCTCCACATCAATTCTTTTCTGGGTCAGATTGAATGACTTTACTGTGATTGTTGTCAATTCAAATGTTCAAAAAGACACAAACATAGTTTCTTAGTAAATAGACATTTCTAGCTGTTGTTGGCAGCGAGGTTTGGAGCTCTTTTTCCCATTGGTCTACTAACTAATTTACCGCCTGATGATGTCACCATGCAGGTCAAAACTCTGAAGTTGAAGTTTCAGGTGGAATTCTTAAACAGCTCTGATGCTAAATTATCATCATTTTCCAAATTGCACAGTATTATTCCAACCTCATAGTCTGGAAATATATATAAAACACAGGAATATCATGTTTTTGACTGTACTTGGCCTTTAATTCCAATAATGAGATTCATTATCATGACATCAATATAGAAATGCCTCATATGCCAATCCTAATATTTACATTCCTCCTATCAGTGGGAACTTCAAGGTGAAATGCACACAAAAGAGGCTGATAAGCCCCACAACAACCAATAGGCTTCTGATAATACGAAGTACCTCAAACTAGTGACCTATAATATCCCATTATGAGACGCACAAAGTTGTAACCTAAATATTTGCCCAGTGAGATACTAAAAATATGCTAAAAATAGTCCATTTATAGCTACTACTCCAGAGTTCAACTGTCTTCTTAGCTGTCCATGTCAATGGAAACATGGGTCCAACTCAAGATGGCTTAGCATGGAAACTCTTTGTCTTTTTTTCTAGGCTAGATTTCAAATAAAGTTGTTAGTTATCCAATGGGTTCCCATCGCCACAGAGATTACACTATATTTGTCAAAGCTGAAATATTTGGAGAGAGAGCGAGAGAGAGGGCTGATCATTGTCCAGGACAGATAGACATGCCCTGCAGCTTTACGGGATGTATTTATAGGGTAGAAATTACGCTATGGAAAAATATGACAAACTGCACCTTCCATAAATAAACCTGGGAATGGTGGAAAAGAGCACACAGTCTCAGAAGGCCCAGGGAGAGGTTCTCACAAGCCTGGGAGGCACGACAGTGATGGCTAGGGGTTGTGGCGGTGGCTCCATGGCTTGGTCACTGGGCAGCAATCTTGGTGACCCATGGAAATTAGGGGGGGGGGGGTCGGGGGGGGTCAACCCTCCCTCTGAAGAGCTATCTTCCTGTAGGATTTTGTTCTAACCCTACTCCAACACACCCGATTCTACTAGTCAGCTGCTTCTCAGGAGTCACATAGGGCTTGATCTGATTGTGTTACACCACAGAGTTTGAATTAGGCTGTTTGAGAAGGTTTGAATCCTAAGCAACCTGCAGACACATAGTTTGAAGTACAATAGACCAACATAGCTACTGTAGTAGGGCATGTGTGGAGTAGGTATAGTGGTGCTTATGTGAATTTCATTGTCATCCAGCAACTAGACTAAAATAGAATGTTTACAGTTAGGCAAAATACATAGTTTGTCCTGCTTTTCTGTTCATGTGTAGATGTGTACAGTGTGTGTAGATGTGTACTGTGTGTGTAGATGTGTACAGTATGTGTAGATGTGTACCGTGTGTGTGTGTAGATGTGTACTGTGTGTGTAGATGTGTACAGTGTGTGTAGATGTGTACAGTATGTGTAGATGTGTACAGTATGTATAGGTGTGTACAGTATGTGTACATTCTGTGTAGATGTGTACAGTATGTGTACAGTATGTGTGGATGTGTACAGTATGTGTAGATGTGTACAGTGTGTACAGTATGTGTAGATGTGTACAGTATGTGTAGATGTGTACAGTATGTGTACAGTATGTGTGGATGTGTACAGTATGTGTAGATGTGTACAGTGTGTACAGTATGTGTAGATGTGTACAGTATGTGTGGATGTGTACAGTGTGTACAGTATGTGTAGATGTGTACAGTATGTGTGGATGTGTACAGTATGTGTATATGTGTAGATGTGTACAGTATGTGTAGATGTGTACAGTATGTACAGTATGTGTAGATGTGTACAGTATGTGTAGATGTGTACAGTATGTGTAGATATGTACAGTATGTGTAGATATGTACAGTATGTGTAGATATGTGTAGATGTGTACAGTATGTGTAGATGTGTACAGTATGTGTAGATGTGTACTGTATGTGTACAGTATGTGTAGATGTGTACAGTATGTGTAGATGTGTACAGTATGTGTAGATGTGTACTGTATGTGTACAGTATGTGTAGATGTGTACTGTATGTGTAGATGTGTACAGTATGTGTAGATGTGTAGTGGTCCTTCTGTAGCTCAGTTGGTAGAGCATGGCGCTTGTAACGCCAGGGTAGTGGGTTCGATCCCCGGGACCACCCATACGCAGAATGTATGCACACATGACTGTAAGTCGCTTTGGATAAAAGCTTCTGCTAAATGGCATATATTATTATTATTTACAGTATGTGTAGATGTGTACTGTATGTGTACAGTATGTGTAGATGTGTACAGTATGTTTACAGCATGTGTAGATGTGTACAGTATGTGTAGATGTGTACATTATGTGTAGATGTGTACAGTATGTGTACATTATGTGTATATGTGTATTTGTGTCTGTCTTTCTACTCTTGCCAGCATGGATCATTCTCCCCTCATTTTGTGTGTGTGTGTGTGTGTGTGTGTGTGTGTGTGTGTGTGTGTGTGTGTGTGTGTGTGTGTGTGTGTGTGTGTGTGTGTGTGTGTGTGTGTGTGTGTGTGTGTGTGTGTGTGTGTGTGTGTGTGTGCGTTTGCATGTGTGTGTGTGTGCGTGTGTTTGAGCATGCATGCCATGCCTCTTAAATGTTTTCTCCAGTTTGATGTGTGTCCCGGGAGTTCTTTTGTGCTTTTAGTTTCATCCTCCTCCGGCTCTAGAAGAGGTCCCGTGTTAACGTCCGTCCCCATTCTGCCAGATACACACACACATTCTAACACATGCATACCGCTGTGTCTTATGAGGGCTTGGACAGCCAGTCCCCACTTATCAGACCTGGGTTCAAATACTATTTGAAATCTTTGTGTTTGTTTTAGTCTGCCAGTGGTGCCAGTTGGATGGGACTTTATCATTAGTTCCATTTCAACTGGCAAACTCTGTCAAGCCCAGCTAAAGTACTTTATTTTATTTCAAATAGTATTGGAACCCAGGTCTGCCAGAAACACACACTCTTTCCGAGGCTGTCTGCCAATCTGTAGATTCCACAGGGTCAAGAGGTCACCCTGCCTCCCCACTACTTCCCTAGCTCCTAGCGCCAAAACCGGAGTGTACGACACTAATTATAGCAGCCGAGGAGCTATGAATAAGCAGTTTGTATTTGTCTTCAGAGTATTTATGGAAGACGCCAGTCGTCTTGTTTGGTAACTGTCGTTCTGTGCTGTTTTTTTTGTGGAAGCTATGTAATCATCTATTGCGGGACAGTAATCATGTTTCCATCCACAGTGTTTATGCAAGTAAGGTCATGCCGTATAAAAATCCCAATAGGTGTGATGGAAACCTGAAGGGTCAGTACAATTTCATAAATGTCGACAGACAATTTGTTCGTGCGACTTTGTAGGATCTTTTTGTGTTTGTGAAGTTGATGATGCGACAATTGCGGTGGAAATATTGACATAATAAATCATCATGTCAAAGTAAACTTGGAGTCATGTGATGATAGGCTACGTTGTACTACCACTACGACATGGGAAAGCATTAGGAGTTTATTAGGCAGATGAAATATGTTATGATGAACTTCATGGTGGTGAAGTGATGGACGGTGATGAGCTTGGTACACATTTTCTATAAATATTGAGGGTTTTATTTGAATGCCATTGACATGGAGATCGATGCTTGGCTGCCAATTGTTACGGGATTCAGGAAGCTGGGCATTTTCCATTAGTTCCTACTTTGAAGTAGTTCTTACTGTGCAGTAGTTACTACTATGAAGTAGGAACTAACTTAAATGTCTTCTTGAACATTTGAACTTTGACGTGTGCCTTAATAATAAACGTGTATGTGATCTGTAAATATTAATAAAACTGTTAAATTACAAGCCTAGTTTAGCCAAGGAGAAAACACTGAGCTATGTAGGAAAAAGGACAGGATCCTTCCTGGCTAGCCATGATTGGCTGAGATCATGGAGGGCTGGACATACTGAGAGATGAGTCCTGATTGGTCTGTCATGTCACAGGTTTCTGTCAATAACAGAATTGGGGCTTCCCTGGTCAGTACATACAGTGCCTTGCGAAAGTATTCGGCCCCCTTGAACTTTGCGACCTTTTGACACATTTCAGGCTTCAAACATAAAGATATAAAACTGTATTTTTTGTGAAGAATCAACAACAAGTGGGACACAATCATGAAGTGGAAAAACATTTATTGGATATTTCAAACTTTTTTAACAACTCAAAAACTGAAAAATTTGGCGTGCAAAATTATTCAGCCCCTTTACTTTCAGTGCAGCAAACTCTCTCCAGAAGTTCAGTGAGGATCTCTGAATGATCCAATGTTGACCTAAATGACTAATGATGATAAATACAATCCACCTGTGTGTAATCAAGTCTCCGTATAAATGCACCTGCACTGTGATAGTCTCAGAGGTCCGTTAAAAGCGCAGAGAGCATCATGAAGAACAAGGAACACACCAGGCAGGTCCGAGATACTGTTGTGAAGAAGTTTAAAGCCGGATTTGGATACAAAAAGATTTCCCAAGCTTTAAACATCCCAAGGAGCACTGTGCAAGCGATAATATTGAAATGGAAGGAGTATCAGACGACTGCAAATCTACCAAGACCTGGCCGTCCCTCTAAACTATCAGCTCATACAAGGAGAAGACTGATCAGAGATGCAGCCAAGAGGCCCATGATCACTCTGGATGAACTGCAGAGATCTACAGCTGAGGTGGGAGACTCTGTCCATAGGACAACAATCAGTCGTATATTGCACAAATCTGGCCTTTATGGAAAAGTGGCAAGAAGAAAGCCATTTCTTAAAGATATCCATAAAAAGTGTTGTTTAAAGTTTGCCACAAGCCAACTGGGAGACACACAAAACATGTGGAAGAAGGTGCTCTGGTCAGATGAAACCAAAATTGAGCTTTTTGGCAACAATGCAAAACGTTATGTTTGGCGTAAAAGCAACACAGCTCATCACCCTGAACACACCATCCCCACTGTCAAACATGGTGGTGGCAGCATCATGGTTTGGGCCTGCTTTTCTTCAGCAGGGACAGGGAAGATGGTTAAAATTTATGGGAAGATGGATAGAGCCAAATACAGGACCATTCTGGAAGACAACCTGATGGAGTCTGCAAAAGACCTGAGAGTGGGACGGAGATTTGTCTTCCAACAAGACAATGATCCAAAACATAAAGCAAAATCTACAATGGAATGGTTCAAAAATAAACATATCCAGGTGTTAGAATGGCCAAGGCAAAGTCCAGACCTGAATCCAATCGAGAATCTGTGGAAAGAACTGAAAACTGCTGTTCACAAATACTCTCCATCCAACCTCACTGAGCTCGAGCTGTTTTGCAAGGAGGATTGGGAAAATATTTCAGTCTCTCGATGTGCAAAACTGATAGAGACATACCCCAAGCGACTTACAGCTGTAATTGCAGCAAAAGGTGGCGCTACAAAGTATTAACTTAAGGGGGGTGAATAATTTTGCACGGCCAATTTTTCAGTTTTTGATTTGTTCAAAAAGTTTGAAATATCCAATAAATGTCGTTCCACTTCATGATTGTGTCCCACTTGTTGTTGATTCTTCACAAAAAAATACAGTTTTATATCTTTATGTTTGAAGCCTGAAATGTGGCAAAAGGTCGCAAAGTTCAAGGGGGCCGAATACTTTCGCAAGGCACTGTATATGTATAAACTGTACTCTATACCATCTACTGCATCCTTATGTAATACATGTATCACTAGCCACTTTAACTATGCCACTTTGTTTACATACTCATCTCATATGTATATACTGTACTCTATACCATCTACTGCATCCTTATGTAATACATGTATCACTAGCCACTTTAACTATGCCACTTTGTTTACATACTCATCTCATATGTATATACTGTACTCTATACCATCTACTGCATCCTTATGTAATACATGTATCACTAGCCACTTTAACTATGCCACTTTGTTTACATACTCATCTCATATGTATCTCCTGTACTCTATACCATCTACTGCATCCTTATGTAATACATGTATCACTAGCCACTTTAACTATGCCACTTTGTTTACATACTCATCTCATATGTATATACTGTACTCTATACCATCTACTGCATCCTTATGTAATACATGTATCACTAGCCACTTTAACTATGCCACTTTGTTTACATACTCATCTCATATGTATATACTGTACTCTATACCATCTACTGCATCCTTATGTAATACATGTATCACTAGCCACTTTAACTATGCCACTTTGTTTACATACTCATCTCATATGTATATACTGTACTCTATACCATCTACTGCATCCTTATGTAATACATGTATCACTAGCCACTTTAACTATGCCACTTTGTTTACATACTCATCTCATATGTATATACTGTACTCTATACCATCTACTGCATCCTTATGTAATACATGTATCACTAGCCACTTTAACTATGCCACTTTGTTTACATACTCATCTCATATGTATATACTGTACTCTATACCATCTACTGCATCCTTATGTAATACATGTATCACTAGCCACTTTAACTATGCCACTTTGTTTACATACTCATCTCATATGTATATACTGTACTCTATACCATCTACTGCATCCTTATGTAATACATGTATCACTAGCCACTTTAACTATGCCACTTTGTTTACATACTCATCTCATATGTATATACTGTACTCTATACCATCTACTGCATCCTTATGTAATACATGTATCACTAGCCACTTTAACTATGCCACTTTGTTTACATACTCATCTCATATGTATATACTGTACTCTATACCATCTACTGCATCCTTATGTAATACATGTATCACTAGCCACTTTAACTATGCCACTTTGTTTACATACTCATCTCATATGTATATACTGTACTCTATACCATCTACTGCATCCTTATGTAATACATGTATCACTAGCCACTTTAACTATGCCACTTTGTTTACATACTCATCTCATATGTATATACTGCACTCAATACCATCTACTGTATCTTGCCTATGCTGCTCTGTGCCATCACTCACTCATATATCTTTATGTACATATTCTTATCCCCTTACACTTGTGTCTATAAGGTAGTAGTTTTGGAATTGTTAGCTAGATTACTTGTTGGTTATTACTGCATTGTCGGAACTAGAAGCACAAGCATTTCGCTACACTCGCATTAACATCTGCTAACCATGTGTATGTGACAAATAACATTTGATTTGATTTTATTTGTCACCAAAGACCCATATACTTCCACCACTGCGACCTGTATGCTTTTGTCCCCAAACCCACTGGCTCCTGGTCATCTATAAGTCTTTGCTAGGTAAAGCCCCGCCTTATCTCAGCTCACTGGTCACCATAGCATCACCCACCCGTAGCACACGCTCCTGCAGGTATATTTCACTGGTCATCCCCAAAGCCAATTTCTCCTTTGGCTGCCTTTCCTACCAGTTCTCTGCTGCCAATGACTGGAACGAATTCCAAAAATCACTGAAGCTGGAGACCCATATCTCCCTCACTAGATTAAAGCACCATCTTTCAGAGCAGCTTACAGATCACAGCACCTGTATATAGCCCTCCGTAAATAGCCCATCAAACTATCTCATCCCCATACTGTTATTTATTATGATTTATTTATTTGCTCTTTTTTCACCCCAGTATCTCTACTTGCACATTCATCTTTTGCACATCTATCACTTCAGTGTTTAATTGCTAAATTGTAATTATTTCACCACTATGGCCTATTTATTGCCTACCTCCCTTATCTTACCTCATTTGCACACACTGTATACAGACTTTTTTCTCTATTGTGATATTGACTGTATGTTTGTTTATTCCATGTGTAACTCTATGCTGTTGTTTGTGCCGCACTGCTGTGCTTTATCTTGGCCAGGTCACCGTTGTAAATGAGAACTTGTTCTCAACAAGCCTGCCTGGTTAAATAAAGGTGAATATTTTAGATGTTTTTTTCCTATAGTAGGCCTTAACAGGCTACATCCTGACAAAATACACCATAGGAGTGGCCTGCTAATGGACCTTTCTTGTGCTTCTAAACGACACGTGTCAAACTCATTCCACAGAGGGCCGAGTGTCTGTGGGTTTTCGCTCCCCCCTTGTACTTGATTGATGAATTAAGGTCACCGAGTAGTCAGGAACTGCCCTCACCTGGTTGTCTAGGTCTTAAATTGAATAGAAAAAAATATAAAAATACAGCAGACACTAGTCCCTCCATGGAATGAGTTTGACACCCCTGTTCTAAACTGTTGATAATAGACTGATCCAAATGGTTGCATAATCAGGCCTAGGCTGTGGGCAGCTATTTTGGCATGAAACACAACAGGACGTTTGAGCGGTTATTAGCCTACATCACTGCAGTGTGCAGCCTATAGAACGATAACTGTGACCTCACTTCATAACAATAATACCTTCCTCGTTGCACTGTGTTGTCGTAGCCCAGGTGTGATAATCATCTTGTCTGAAAACGTAGGCCTAGGCCTAATCAATACTGAAGCTTTGCGTACCCCGGTACCACAGAACTCTGGAGGAACGCACAGATCTGACATTTCATAATCCGTTAACCTTTTGTCTTGCACCCTGGCAGGTAAATATTTAGCCTTTATCCCTAATATTTAGCAAATGAATGGCCTAATATCTAGCTGATATTTAGCTTAATTACTTGGGCTACACATCACCAGCCTCTCCCTTCCAGCTGAGTGGCAGGTAGCCTAGCGGTTAAGAGCGTTGGTCCAATAACCGAAAGGTCGCTTGTTCTGAAGCAGCTATGTGTTAAATCTGTCGATGTGCCCTTGTGCAAAGCGCTTAAACCTGATTGCTCCTGTATGTCGCTCTGGATAAGAGCGTCTGATAAATAACTAAAACGTTCCTTTGCGCTATAGGCTACAAAAACTATAGGACATTCATATTTTATCGATTTATTTTTTTACAAAGCCTAATAGCCTATTCGGGGAAAGATGCAGGCTTGCTTTGACTAATTGCTGAATGTAAAACAGGCCTACAGCACAGAAAATCAATTTTGTGGAGAGTTGAGGAGAGAAAGTGTGTTGATGTGATCACTTTTGGCTGATTATGATAACATTGTTGCACTGATGCATTTTAAATGGATGCACTGGACAGACAGAGAGATGAGCACAGTGAAAAATAAGACGCAAAGGAATTGACAACCATTAGAAAAATGGAAATCACTTGCAAACCACATGAGCAACGAGGCAATGAGATGCTGTAAAATATGTGCAGGCTCGGCGTTTGTTGTTCAATTGCTACATTTAAATACGAGTTACTATATTATTTTTAATTTGGCCTAGATGTACATTGAAGTATTATTTGCAATTGTCACTATGACAATGAACACTCCCTGAAAGCACTGGTCTGAACCAGTATCTGTGCTTATGACCTCGTGAATGGTCTGACCAGTATCTGTGTGTATGACCTCGTGAATGGTCTGAACCAGTATCTGTGGATTAGACCTCGTGAATGGTCTGAACCAGTATCTGTGCGTTAGAATCTCGTGAATGGTCTGAACCAGTATCTGTGCATTAGACCTCGTGAATGGTCTGAACCAGTATCTGTGCGTATGACCTCGTGAATGGTCTGAACCAGTATCTGTGTGTTAGACCTCGTGAATGGTCTGAACCAGTATCTGTGCTTATGACCTCGTGAATGGTCTGACCAGTATCTGTGTGTATGACCTCGTGAATGGTCTGAACCAGTATCTGTGGATTAGACCTCGTGAATGGTCTGAACCAGTATCTGTGTGTATGACCTCGTGAATGGTCTGAACCAGTATCTGTGGATTAGACCTCGTGAATGGTCTGAACCAGTATCTGTGCGTTAGAATCTCGTGAATGGTCTGACCAGTATCTGTGTGTATGACCTCGTGAATGGTCTGAACCAGTATCTGTGGATTAGACCTCGTGAATGGTCTGAACCAGTATCTGTGTGTATGACCTCGTGAATGGTCTGAACCAGTATCTGTGGATTAGACCTCGTGAATGGTCTGAACCAGTATCTGTGCGTTAGAATCTCGTGAATGGTCTGAACCAGTATCTGTGCATTAGACCTCGTGAATGGTCTGAACCAGTATCTGTGCGTATGACCTCGTGAATGGTCTGAACCAGTATCTGTGTGTTAGACCTCGTGAATGGTCTGAACCAGTATCTGTGCTTATGACCTCGTGAATGGTCTGACCAGTATCTGTGTGTATGACCTCGTGAATGGTCTGAACCAGTATCTGTGTGTATGACCTCGTGAATGGTCTGACCAGTATCTGTGTGTATGACCTCGTGAATGGTCTGAACCAGTATCTGTGGATTAGACATCGTGAATGGTCTGAACCAGTATCTGTGCGTTAGACCTCGTGAATGGTCTGAACCAGTATCTGTGCATTAGACCTCGTGAATGGTCTGAACCAGTATCTGTGCATTAGACCTCGTGAATGGTCTGAACCAGTATCTGTGCTTATGACCTCGTGAATGGTCTGACCAGTATCTGTGTGTATGACCTCGTGAATGGTCTGAACCAGTATCTGTGGATTAGACATCGTGAATGGTCTGAACCAGTATCTGTGCGTTAGACATCGTGAATGGTCTGAACCAGTATCTGTGTGTTAGACCTCGTGAATGGTCTGAACCAGTATCTGTGCTTATGACCTCGTGAATGGTCTGAACCAGTATCTGTGCTTATGACCTCGTGAATGGTCTGAACCAGTATCTGTGTGTTAGACCTCGTGAATGGTCTGAACCAGTATCTGTGCTTATGACCTCGTGAATGGTCTGAACCAGTATCTGTGCTTATGACCTCGTGAATGGTCTGAACCAGTATCTGTGCTTATGACCTCGTGAATGGTCTGAACCAGTATCTGTGCTTATGACCTCGTGAATGGTCTGAACCAGTATCTGTGCTTATGACCTCGTGAATGGTCTGAACCAGTATCTGTGCTTATGACCTCGTGAATGGTCTGAACCAGTATCTGTGTGTTAGACCTCGTGAATGGTCTGAACCAGTATCTGTGCTTATGACCTCGTGAATGGTCTGAACCAGTATCTGTGCTTATGACCTCGTGAATGGTCTGAACCAGTATCTGTGCTTATGACCTCGTGAATGGTCTGACCAGTATCTGTGCTTATGACCTCGTGAATGGTCTGAACCAGTATCTGTGCTTATGACCTCGTGAATGGTCTGACCAGTATCTGTGCTTATGACCTCGTGAATGGTCTGAACCAGTATCTGTGCTTATGACCTCGTGAATGGTCTGACCAGTATCTGTGCATTAGACCTCGTGAATGGTCTGAACCAGTATCTGTGCTTATGACCTCGTGAATGGTCTGAACCAGTATCTGTGTGTTAGACCTCGTGAATGGTCTGACCAGTATCTGTGCTTATGACCTCGTGAATGGTCTGAACCAGTATCTGTGCTTATGACCTCGTGAATGGTCTGACCAGTATCTGTGCTTATGACCTCGTGAATGGTCTGACCAGTATCTGTGCTTATGACCTCGTGAATGGTCTGACCAGTATCTGTGGATTAGACCTCGTGAATGGTCTGAACCAGTATCTGTGTGTATGACCTCGTGAATGGTCTGACCAGTATCTGTGCTTATGACCTCGTGAATGGTCTGACCAGTATCTGTGCTTATGACCTCGTGAATGGTCTGACCAGTATCTGTGGATTAGACCTCGTGAATGGTCTGACCAGTATCTGTGTGTTAGACCTCGTGAATGGTCTGAACCAGTATCTGTGTGTATGACCTCGTGAATGGTCTGAACCAGTATCTGTGGATTAGACCTCGTGAATGGTCTGAACCAGTATCTGTGTGTTAGACCTCGTGAATGGTCTGAACCAGTATCTGTGCTTATGACCTCGTGAATGGTCTGACCCAGTATCTGTGTGTATGACCTCGTGAATGGTCTGAACCAGTATCTGTGTGTATGACCTCGTGAATGGTCTGACCAGTATCTGTGTGTATGACCTCGTGAATGGTCTGAACCAGTATCTGTGGATTAGACATCGTGAATGGTCTGAACCAGTATCTGTGCGTTAGACCTCGTGAATGGTCTGAACCAGTATCTGTGCATTAGACCTCGTGAATGGTCTGAACCAGTATCTGTGCGTATGACCTCGTGAATGGTCTGAACCAGTATCTGTGTGTTAGACCTCGTGAATGGTCTGAACCAGTATCTGTGCATTAGACCTTGTGAATGGTCTGAACCAGTATCTGTGCTTATGACCTCGTGAATGGTCTGAACCAGTATCTGTGCATTAGACCTTGTGAATGGTCTGAACCAGTATCTGTGCATTAGACCTCGTGAATGGTCTGAACCAGTATCTGTGTGTTAGACCTCGTGAATGGTCTGAACCAGTATCTGTGCTTATGACCTCGTGAATGGTCTGAACCAGTATCTGTGCTTATGACCTCGTGAATGGTCTGAACCAGTATCTGTGTGTTAGACCTCGTGAATGGTCTGACCAGTATCTGTGCTTATGACCTTGTGAATGGTCTGACCAGTATCTGTGCTTATGACCTCGTGAATGGTCTGACCAGTATCTGTGCTTATGACCTCGTGAATGGTCTGACCAGTATCTGTGCTTATGACCTCGTGAATGGTCTGACCAGTATCTGTGCTTATGACCTCGTGAATGGTCTGACCAGTATCTGTGCTTATGACCTCGTGAATGGTCTGAACCAGTATCTGTGCTTATGACCTCGTGAATGGTCTGACCAGTATCTGTGCTTATGACCTCGTGAATGGTCTGAACCAGTATCTGTGCTTATGACCTCGTGAATGGTCTGACCAGTATCTGTGGATTAGACCTCGTGAATGGTCTGACCAGTATCTGTGTGTTAGACCTCGTGAATGGTCTGACCAGTATCTGTGCTTATGACCTCGTGAATGGTCTGAACCAGTATCTGTGCTTATGACCTCGTGAATGGTCTGACCAGTATCTGTGTGTTAGACCTCGTGAATGGTCTGACCAGTATCTGTGCTTATGACCTCGTGAATGGTCTGACCAGTATCTGTGTGTTAGACCTCGTGAATGGTCTGACGAGTATCTGTGCTTATGACCTCGTGAATGGTCTGAACCAGTATCTGTGCTTATGACCTCGTGAATGGTCTGACCAGTATCTGTGCTTATGACCTCGTGAATGGTCTGAACCAGTATCTGTGCTTATGACCTCGTGAATGGTCTGACCAGTATCTGTGTGTTAGACCTCGTGAATGGTCTGAACCAGTATCTGTGCTTATGACCTCGTGAATGGTCTGACCAGTATCTGTGTGTTAGACCTCGTGAATGGTCTGACCAGTATCTGTGCTTATGACCTCGTGAATGGTCTGAACCAGTATCTGTGTGTTAGACCTCGTGAATGGTCTGACCAGTATCTGTGCTTATGACCTCGTGAATGGTCTGACCAGTATCTGTGTGTTAGACCTCGTGAATGGTCTGAACCAGTATCTGTGCTTATGACCTCGTGAATGGTCTGAACCAGTATCTGTGCTTATGACCTCGTGAATGGTCTGACCAGTATCTGTGGATTAGACCTCGTGAATGGTCTGACCAGTATCTGTGTGTTAGACCTCGTGAATGGTCTGACCAGTATCTGTGCTTATGACCTCGTGAATGGTCTGAACCAGTATCTGTGCTTATGACCTCGTGAATGGTCTGACCAGTATCTGTGCTTATGACCTCGTGAATGGTCTGAACCAGTATCTGTGCTTATGACCTCGTGAATGGTCTGACCAGTATCTGTGCTTATGACCTCGTGAATGGTCTGAACCAGTATCTGTGCTTATGACCTCGTGAATGGTCTGAACCAGTATCTGTGCTTATGACCTCGTGAATGGTCTGACCAGTATCTGTGCTTATGACCTCGTGAATGGTCTGAACCAGTATCTGTGCTTATGACCTCGTGAATGGTCTGACCAGTATCTGTGTGTTAGACCTCGTGAATGGTCTGAACCAGTATCTGTGCTTATGACCTCGTGAATGGTCTGACCAGTATCTGTGTGTATGACCTCGTGAATGGTCTGAACCAGTATCTGTGGATTAGACCTCGTGAATGGTCTGAACCAGTATCTGTGCGTTAGACCTCGTGAATGGTCTGAACCAGTATCTGTGCATTAGACCTCGTGAATGGTCTGAACCAGTATCTGTGCGTATGACCTCGTGAATGGTCTGAACCAGTATCTGTGTGTTAGACCTCGTGAATGGTCTGAACCAGTATCTGTGCTTATGACCTCGTGAATGGTCTGAACCAGTATCTGTGCTTATGACCTCGTGAATGGTCTGACCAGTATCTGTGCTTATGACCTCGTGAATGGTCTGACCAGTATCTGTGCTTATGACCTCGTGAATGGTCTGAACCAGTATCTGTGCTTATGACCTCGTGAATGGTCTGAACCAGTATCTGTGCTTATGACCTCGTGAATGGTCTGAACCAGTATCTGTGCTTATGACCTCGTGAATGGTCTGACCAGTATCTGTGCTTATGACCTCGTGAATGGTCTGAACCAGTATCTGTGCTTATGACCTCGTGAATGGTCTGAACCAGTATCTGTGCTTATGACCTCGTGAATGGTCTGAACCAGTATCTGTGCATTAGACCTTGTGAATGGTCTGAACCAGTATCTGTGCATTAGACCTCGTGAATGGTCTGAACCAGTATCTGTGTGTTAGACCTCGTGAATGGTCTGACCAGTATCTGTGCTTATGACCTCGTGAATGGTCTGACCAGTATCTGTGTGTTAGACCTCGTGAATGGTCTGACCAGTATCTGTGCTTATGACCTCGTGAATGGTCTGAACCAGTATCTGTGCTTATGACCTCGTGAATGGTCTGAACCAGTATCTGTGCTTATGACCTCGTGAATGGTCTGACCAGTATCTGTGCTTATGACCTCGTGAATGGTCTGAACCAGTATCTGTGCTTATGACCTCGTGAATGGTCTGACCAGTATCTGTGTGTTAGACCTCGTGAATGGTCTGACCAGTATCTGTGCTTATGACCTCGTGAATGGTCTGACCAGTATCTGTGTGTTAGACCTCGTGAATGGTCTGACCAGTATCTGTGCTTATGACCTCGTGAATGGTCTGAACCAGTATCTGTGTGTTAGACCTCGTGAATGGTCTGACCAGTATCTGTGCTTATGACCTCGTGAATGGTCTGACCAGTATCTGTGCTTATGACCTCGTGAATGGTCTGAACCAGTATCTGTGCTTATGACCTCGTGAATGGTCTGAACCAGTATCTGTGCTTATGACCTCGTGAATGGTCTGAACCAGTATCTGTGCTTATGACCTCGTGAATGGTCTGAACCAGTATCTGTGCTTATGACCTCGTGAATGGTCTGACCAGTATCTGTGCTTATGACCTCGTGAATGGTCTGAACCAGTATCTGTGCTTATGACCTCGTGAATGGTCTGAACCAGTATCTGTGCTTATGACCTCGTGAATGGTCTGACCAGTATCTGTGCTTATGACCTCGTGAATGGTCTGAACCAGTATCTGTGCTTATGACCTCGTGAATGGTCTGACCAGTATCTGTGTGTTAGACCTCGTGAATGGTCTGACCAGTATCTGTGCTTATGACCTCGTGAATGGTCTGACCAGTATCTGTGCTTATGACCTCGTGAATGGTCTGACCAGTATCTGTGGATTAGACCTCGTGAATGGTCTGACCAGTATCTGTGGATTAGACCTCGTGAATGGTCTGACCAGTATCTGTGTGTTAGACCTCGTGAATGGTCTGACCAGTATCTGTGCTTATGACCTCGTGAATGGTCTGACCAGTATCTGTGCTTATGACCTCGTGAATGGTCTGACCAGTATCTGTGCTTATGACCTCGTGAATGGTCTGACCAGTATCTGTGGATTAGACCTCGTGAATGGTCTGACCAGTATCTGTGTGTTAGACCTCGTGAATGGTCTGACCAGTATCTGTGCTTATGACCTCGTGAATGGTCTGACCAGTATCTGTGTGTTAGACCTCGTGAATGGTCTGACCAGTATCTGTGCTTATGACCTCGTGAATGGTCTGAACCAGTATCTGTGCTTATGACCTCGTGAATGGTCTGAACCAGTATCTGTGTGTTAGACCTCGTGAATGGTCTGAACCAGTATCTGTGTGTTAGACCTCGTGAATGGTCTGAACCAGTATCTGTGCTTATGACCTCGTGAATGGTCTGAACCAGTATCTGTGCTTATGACCTCGTGAATGGTCTAACCAGTATCTGTGCTTATGATCTCGTGAATGGTCTGAACCAGTATCTGTGTGTTAGACCTCGTGAATGGTCTGACCAGTATCTGTGCTTATGACCTCGTGAATGGTCTGAACCAGTATCTGGGCTTATGACCTCGTGAATGGTCTGAACCAGTATCTGTGTGTTAGACCTCGTGAATGGTCTGAACCAGTATCTGTGCTTATGACCTCGTGAATGGTCTAACCAGTATCTGTGCTTATGACCTCGTGAATGGTCTGAACCAGTATCTGTGCTTATGACCTCGTGAATGGTCTGAACCAGTATCTGTGCTTATGACCTCGTGAATGGTCTGAACCAGTATCTGTGCTTATGACCTCGTGAATGGTCTGACCAGTATCTGTGCTTATGACCTCGTGAATGGTCTGAACCAGTATCTGTGCTTATGACCTTGTGAATGGTCTGAACCAGTATCTGGGCTTATGACCTCGTGAATGGTCTGAACCAGTATCTGTGTGTTAGACCTCGTGAATGGTCTGAACCAGTATCTGTGCTTATGACCTCGTGAATGGTCTGAACCAGTATCTGTGCTTATGACCTCGTGAATGGTCTAACCAGTATCTGTGCTTATGACCTCGTGAATGGTCTGAACCAGTATCTGTGTGTTAGACCTCGTGAATGGTCTGACCAGTATCTCTGCTTATGACCTCGTGAATGGTCTGAACCAGTATCTGTGCTTATGACCTCGTGAATGGTCTGAACCAGTATCTGTGCTTATGACCTCGTGAATGGTCTGACCAGTATCTGTGTGTATGACCTCGTGAATGGTCTGACCAGTATCTGTGCTTATGACCTCGTGAATGGTCTGAACCAGTATCTGTGCTTATGACCTCGTGAATGGTCTGACCAGTATCTGTGTGTATGACCTCGTGAATGGTCTGACCAGTATCTGTGCTTATGACCTCGTGAATGGTCTGACCAGTATCTGTGCTTATGACCTCGTGAATGGTCTGAACCAGTATCTGTGTGTATGACCTCGTGAATGGTCTGACCAGTATCTGTGCTTATGACCTCGTGAATGGTCTGACCAGTATCTGTGTGTATGACCTCGTGAATGGTCTGACCAGTATCTGTGCTTATGACCTCGTGAATGGTCTGAACCAGTATCTGTGCTTATGACCTCGTGAATGGTCTGACCAGTATCTGTGCTTATGACCTCGTGAATGGTCTGAACCAGTATCTGTGTGTATGACCTCGTGAATGGTCTGACCAGTATCTGTGCTTATGACCTCGTGAATGGTCTGACCAGTATCTGTGTGTATGACCTCGTGAATGGTCTGACCAGTATCTGTGCTTATGACCTCGTGAATGGTCTGACCAGTATCTGTGCTTATGACCTCGTGAATGGTCTGACCAGTATCTGTGCTTATGACCTCGTGAATGGTCTGAACCAGTATCTGTGTGTTAGACCTCGTGAATGGTCTGAACCAGTATCTGTGCTTATGACCTCGTGAATGGTCTGACCAGTATCTGTGCTTATGACCTCGTGAATGGTCTGACCAGTATCTGTGCTTATGACCTCGTGAATGGTCTGAACCAGTATCTGTGTGTATGACCTCGTGAATGGTCTGACCAGTATCTGTGTGTTAGACCTCGTGAATGGTCTGAACCAGTATCTGTGCTTATGACCTCGTGAATGGTCTGACCAGTATCTGTGCTTATGACCTCGTGAATGGTCTGAACCAGTATCTGTGTGTTAGACCTCGTGAATGGTCTGAACCAGTATCTGTGCTTATGACCTCGTGAATGGTCTGACCAGTATCTGTGCTTATGACCTCGTGAATGGTCTGACCAGTATCTGTGCTTATGACCTCGTGAATGGTCTGAACCAGTATCTGTGTGTTAGACCTCGTGAATGGTCTGAACCAGTATCTGTGCTTATGACCTCGTGAATGGTCTGACCAGTATCTGTGCTTATGACCTCGTGAATGGTCTGAACCAGTATCTGTGCTTATGACCTCGTGAATGGTCTGACCAGTATCTGTGCTTATGACCTCGTGAATGGTCTGAACCAGTATCTGTGCTTATGACCTCGTGAATGGTCTGACCAGTATCTGTGCTTATGACCTCGTGAATGGTCTGACCAGTATCTGTGCTTATGACCTCGTGAATGGTGTGAACCAGTATCTGTGCTTATGACCTCGTGAATGGTCTGACCAGTATCTGTGGATTAGACCTCGTGAATGGTCTGACCAGTATCTGTGTGTATGACCTCGTGAATGGTCTGAACCAGTATCTGTAGATTAGACCTCGTGAATGGTCTGAACCAGTATCTGTGCGTTAGACCTCGTGAATGGTCTGAACCAGTATCTGTGCATTAGACCTCGTGAATGGTCTGAACCAGTATCTGTGCGTATGACCTCGTGAATGGTCTGAACCAGTATCTGTGTGTTAGACCTCGTGAATGGTCTGAACCAGTATCTGTGCATTAGACCTTGTGAATGGTCTGACCAGTATCTGTGCTTATGACCTCGTGAATGGTCTGAACCAGTATCTGTGCTTATGACCTCGTGAATGGTCTGACCAGTATCTGTGCTTATGACCTCGTGAATGGTCTGACCAGTATCTGTGCTTATGACCTCGTGAATGGTGTGAACCAGTATCTGTGCTTATGACCTCGTGAATGGTCTGACCAGTATCTGTGGATTAGACCTCGTGAATGGTCTGAACCAGTATCTGTGCTTATGACCTCGTGAATGGTCTGACCAGTATCTGTGCTTATGACCTCGTGAATGGTCTGACCAGTATCTGTGCTTATGACCTCGTGAATGGTCTGAACCAGTATCTGTGCTTATGACCTCGTGAATGGTCTGAACCAGTATCTGTGCTTATGACCTCGTGAATGGTCTGACCAGTATCTGTGCTTATGACCTCGTGAATGGTCTGAACCAGTATCTGTGCTTATGACCTCGTGAATGGTCTGACCAGTATCTGTGCTTATGACCTCGTGAATGGTCTGAACCAGTATCTGTGCTTATGACCTCGTGAATGGTCTGACCAGTATCTGTGCTTATGACCTCGTGAATGGTCTGAACCAGTATCTGTGCTTATGACCTCGTGAATGGTCTGACCAGTATCTGTGCTTATGACCTCGTGAATGGTCTGAACCAGTATCTGTGCTTATGACCTCGTGAATGGTCTGACCAGTATCTGTGCTTATGACCTCGTGAATGGTCTGAACCAGTATCTGTGTGTATGACCTCGTGAATGGTCTGACCAGTATCTGTGCTTATGACCTCGTGAATGGTCTGACCAGTATCTGTGTGTATGACCTCGTGAATGGTCTGACCAGTATCTGTGCTTATGACCTCGTGAATGGTCTGACCAGTATCTGTGCTTATGACCTCGTGAATGGTCTGACCAGTATCTGTGCTTATGACCTCGTGAATGGTCTGAACCAGTATCTGTGTGTTAGACCTCGTGAATGGTCTGAACCAGTATCTGTGCTTATGACCTCGTGAATGGTCTGACCAGTATCTGTGCTTATGACCTCGTGAATGGTCTGACCAGTATCTGTGCTTATGACCTCGTGAATGGTCTGAACCAGTATCTGTGTGTATGACCTCGTGAATGGTCTGACCAGTATCTGTGTGTTAGACCTCGTGAATGGTCTGAACCAGTATCTGTGCTTATGACCTCGTGAATGGTCTGACCAGTATCTGTGCTTATGACCTCGTGAATGGTCTGAACCAGTATCTGTGTGTTAGACCTCGTGAATGGTCTGAACCAGTATCTGTGCTTATGACCTCGTGAATGGTCTGACCAGTATCTGTGCTTATGACCTCGTGAATGGTCTGACCAGTATCTGTGCTTATGACCTCGTGAATGGTCTGAACCAGTATCTGTGTGTTAGACCTCGTGAATGGTCTGAACCAGTATCTGTGCTTATGACCTCGTGAATGGTCTGACCAGTATCTGTGCTTATGACCTCGTGAATGGTCTGAACCAGTATCTGTGCTTATGACCTCGTGAATGGTCTGACCAGTATCTGTGCTTATGACCTCGTGAATGGTCTGAACCAGTATCTGTGCTTATGACCTCGTGAATGGTCTGACCAGTATCTGTGCTTATGACCTCGTGAATGGTCTGACCAGTATCTGTGCTTATGACCTCGTGAATGGTGTGAACCAGTATCTGTGCTTATGACCTCGTGAATGGTCTGACCAGTATCTGTGGATTAGACCTCGTGAATGGTCTGACCAGTATCTGTGTGTATGACCTCGTGAATGGTCTGAACCAGTATCTGTAGATTAGACCTCGTGAATGGTCTGAACCAGTATCTGTGCGTTAGACCTCGTGAATGGTCTGAACCAGTATCTGTGCATTAGACCTCGTGAATGGTCTGAACCAGTATCTGTGCGTATGACCTCGTGAATGGTCTGAACCAGTATCTGTGTGTTAGACCTCGTGAATGGTCTGAACCAGTATCTGTGCATTAGACCTTGTGAATGGTCTGACCAGTATCTGTGCTTATGACCTCGTGAATGGTCTGAACCAGTATCTGTGCTTATGACCTCGTGAATGGTCTGACCAGTATCTGTGCATTAGACCTCGTGAATGGTCTGAACCAGTATCTGTGCGTATGACCTCGTGAATGGTCTGAACCAGTATCTGTGTGTTAGACCTCGTGAATGGTCTGAACCAGTATCTGTGCATTAGACCTTGTGAATGGTCTGACCAGTATCTGTGCTTATGACCTCGTGAATGGTCTGAACCAGTATCTGTGCTTATGACCTCGTGAATGGTCTGAACCAGTATCTGTGGATTAGACCTCGTGAATGGTCTGAACCAGTATCTGTGCGTTAGACCTCGTGAATGGTCTGAACCAGTATCTGTGCATTAGACCTCGTGAATGGTCTGAACCAGTATCTGTGCGTATGACCTCGTGAATGGTCTGAACCAGTATCTGTGCTTATGACCTCGTGAATGGTCTGACCAGTATCTGTGCTTATGACCTCGTGAATGGTCTGAACCAGTATCTGTGCTTATGACCTCGTGAATGGTCTGACCAGTATCTGTGCTTATGACCTCGTGAATGGTCTGAACCAGTATCTGTGCTTATGACCTCGTGAATGGTCTGACCAGTATCTGTGCTTATGACCTCGTGAATGGTCTGAACCAGTATCTGTGCTTATGACCTCGTGAATGGTCTGACCAGTATCTGTGCTTATGACCTCGTGAATGGTCTGAACCAGTATCTGTGCTTATGACCTCGTGAATGGTCTGACCAGTATCTGTGCTTATGACCTCGTGAATGGTCTGAACCAGTATCTGTGCTTATGACCTCGTGAATGGTCTGACCAGTATCTGTGCTTATGACCTCGTGAATGGTCTGAACCAGTATCTGTGCTTATGACCTCGTGAATGGTCTGACCAGTATCTGTGCTTATGACCTCGTGAATGGTCTGACCAGTATCTGTGCTTATGACCTCGTGAATGGTCTGAACCAGTATCTGTGTGTTAGACCTCGTGAATGGTCTGACCAGTATCTGTGCTTATGACCTCGTGAATGGTCTGAACCAGTATCTGTGGATTAGACCTTGTGAATGGTCTGAACCAGTATCTGTGCGTTAGACCTCGTGAATGGTCTGAACCAGTATCTGTGCATTAGACCTCGTGAATGGTCTGAACCAGTATCTGTGCGTATGACCTCGTGAATGGTCTGAACCAGTATCTGTGCATTAGACCTTGTGAATGGTCTGAACCAGTATCTGTGCTTATGACCTCGTGAATGGTCTGAACCAGTATCTGTGCATTAGACCTTGTGAATGGTCTGAACCAGTATCTGTGCGTATGACCTCGTGAATGGTCTGAACCAGTATCTGTGCATTAGACCTTGTGAATGGTCTGAACCAGTATCTGTGCTTATGACCTCGTGAATGGTCTGAACCAGTATCTGTGCTTATGACCTCGTGAATGGTCTGAACCAGTATCTGTGGATTAGACCTCGTGAATGGTCTGAACCAGTATCTGTGCGTTAGACCTCGTGAATGGTCTGAACCAGTATCTGTGCATTAGACCTCGTGAATGGTCTGAACCAGTATCTGTGCGTATGACCTCGTGAATGGTCTGAACCAGTATCTGTGTGTTAGACCTCGTGAATGGTCTGAACCAGTATCTGTGCATTAGACCTTGTGAATGGTCTGAACCAGTATCTGTGCTTATGACCTCGTGAATGGTCTGAACCAGTATCTGTGCATTAGACCTTGTGAATGGTCTGAACCAGTATCTGTGCATTAGACCTCGTGAATGGTCTGAACCAGTATATGTGTGTTAGACCTCGTGAATGGTCTGAACCAGTATCTGTGCTTATGACCTCGTGAATGGTCTGAACCAGTATCTGTGCTTATGACCTCGTGAATGGTCTGAACCAGTATCTGTGTGTTAGACCTCGTGAATGGTCTGAACCAGTATCTGTGCTTATGACCTCGTGAATGGTCTGACCAGTATCTGTGCTTATGACCTCGTGAATGGTCTGAACCAGTATCTGTGCGTTAGACCTTGTGAATGGTCTGAACCAGTATCTGTGCTTATGACCTCGTGAATGGTCTGAACCAGTATCTGTGCGTATGACCTCGTGAATGGTCTGAACCAGTATCTGTGTGTTAGACCTCGTGAATGGTCTGAACCAGTATCTGTGCATTAGACCTCGTGAATGGTCTGAACCAGTATCTGTGTGTTAGACCTCGTGAATGGTCTGAACCAGTATCTGTGCTTATGACCTCGTGAATGGTCTGAACCAGTATCTGTGCTTATGACCTCGTGAATGGTCTGAACCAGTATCTGTGTGTTAGACCTCGTGAATGGTCTGAACCAGTATCTGTGCTTATGACCTCGTGAATGGTCTGAACCAGTATCTGTGCTTATGACCTCGTGAATGGTCTGAACCAGTATCTGTGCTTATGACCTCGTGAATGGTCTGAACCAGTATCTGTGCTTATGACCTCGTGAATGGTCTGAACCAGTATCTGTGCTTATGACCTCGTGAATGGTCTGACCAGTATCTGTGCTTATGACCTCGTGAATGGTCTGAACCAGTATCTGTGCTTATGACCTCGTGAATGGTCTGACCAGTATCTGTGCATTAGACCTTGTGAATGGTCTGACCAGTATCTGTGCTTATGACCTCGTGAATGGTCTGAACCCAGTATCTGTGCTTATGACCTTGTGAATGGTCTGACCAGTATCTGTGCTTATGACCTCGTGAATGGTCTGAACCAGTATCTGTGCTTATGACCTCGTGAATGGTCTGAACCAGTATCTGTGCTTATGACCTCGTGAATGGTCTGAACCAGTATCTGTGCTTATGACCTCGTGAATGGTCTGAACCAGTATCTGTGACCTCGTATGGTCTGATCTGTGCTTATGACCTCGTGAATGGTCTGACCAGTATCTGTGCTTATGACCTTGTGAATGGTCTGACCAGTATCTGTGCTTATGACCTTGTGAATGGTCTGACCAGTATCTGTGCTTATGACCTCGTGAATGGTCTGACCAGTATCTGTGCATTAGACCTTGTGAATGGTCTGACCAGTATCTGTGCTTATGACCTCGTGAATGGTCTGAACCAGTATCTGTGCTTATGACCTTGTGAATGGTCTGACCAGTATCTGTGCTTATGACCTCGTGAATGGTCTGAACCAGTATCTGTGCTTATGACCTCGTGAATGGTCTGAACCAGTATCTGTGCGTATGACCTCGTGAATGGTCTGAACCAGTATCTGTGGATTAGACCTCGTGAATGGTCTGAACCAGTATCTGTGCTTATGACCTCGTGAATGGTCTGAACCAGTATCTGTGCATTAGACCTTGTGAATGGTCTGAACCAGTATCTGTGCGTATGACCTCGTGAATGGTCTGAACCAGTATCTGTGCATTAGACCTTGTGAATGGTCTGAACCAGTATCTGTGCTTATGACCTCGTGAATGGTCTGAACCAGTATCTGTGCTTATGACCTCGTGAATGGTCTGAACCAGTATCTGTGGATTAGACCTCGTGAATGGTCTGAACCAGTATCTGTGCGTTAGACCTCGTGAATGGTCTGAACCAGTATCTGTGCATTAGACCTCGTGAATGGTCTGAACCAGTATCTGTGCGTATGACCTCGTGAATGGTCTGAACCAGTATCTGTGCTTATGACCTCGTGAATGGTCTGACCAGTATCTGTGCTTATGACCTCGTGAATGGTCTGAACCAGTATCTGTGCTTATGACCTCGTGAATGGTCTGACCAGTATCTGTGCTTATGACCTCGTGAATGGTCTGAACCAGTATCTGTGCTTATGACCTCGTGAATGGTCTGACCAGTATCTGTGCTTATGACCTCGTGAATGGTCTGAACCAGTATCTGTGCTTATGACCTCGTGAATGGTCTGACCAGTATCTGTGCTTATGACCTCGTGAATGGTCTGACCAGTATCTGTGCTTATGACCTCGTGAATGGTCTGAACCAGTATCTGTGCTTATGACCTCGTGAATGGTCTGACCAGTATCTGTGCTTATGACCTCGTGAATGGTCTGAACCAGTATCTGTGCTTATGACCTCGTGAATGGTCTGACCAGTATCTGTGCTTATGACCTCGTGAATGGTCTGACCAGTATCTGTGCTTATGACCTCGTGAATGGTCTGAACCAGTATCTGTGTGTTAGACCTCGTGAATGGTCTGACCAGTATCTGTGCTTATGACCTCGTGAATGGTCTGAACCAGTATCTGTGGATTAGACCTTGTGAATGGTCTGAACCAGTATCTGTGCGTTAGACCTCGTGAATGGTCTGAACCAGTATCTGTGCATTAGACCTCGTGAATGGTCTGAACCAGTATCTGTGCGTATGACCTCGTGAATGGTCTGAACCAGTATCTGTGCATTAGACCTTGTGAATGGTCTGAACCAGTATCTGTGCTTATGACCTCGTGAATGGTCTGAACCAGTATCTGTGCATTAGACCTTGTGAATGGTCTGAACCAGTATCTGTGCGTATGACCTCGTGAATGGTCTGAACCAGTATCTGTGCATTAGACCTTGTGAATGGTCTGAACCAGTATCTGTGCTTATGACCTCGTGAATGGTCTGAACCAGTATCTGTGCTTATGACCTCGTGAATGGTCTGAACCAGTATCTGTGGATTAGACCTCGTGAATGGTCTGAACCAGTATCTGTGCGTTAGACCTCGTGAATGGTCTGAACCAGTATCTGTGCATTAGACCTCGTGAATGGTCTGAACCAGTATCTGTGCGTATGACCTCGTGAATGGTCTGAACCAGTATCTGTGTGTTAGACCTCGTGAATGGTCTGAACCAGTATCTGTGCATTAGACCTTGTGAATGGTCTGAACCAGTATCTGTGCTTATGACCTCGTGAATGGTCTGAACCAGTATCTGTGCATTAGACCTTGTGAATGGTCTGAACCAGTATCTGTGCATTAGACCTCGTGAATGGTCTGAACCAGTATATGTGTGTTAGACCTCGTGAATGGTCTGAACCAGTATCTGTGCTTATGACCTCGTGAATGGTCTGAACCAGTATCTGTGCTTATGACCTCGTGAATGGTCTGAACCAGTATCTGTGTGTTAGACCTCGTGAATGGTCTGAACCAGTATCTGTGCTTATGACCTCGTGAATGGTCTGACCAGTATCTGTGCTTATGACCTCGTGAATGGTCTGAACCAGTATCTGTGCGTTAGACCTTGTGAATGGTCTGAACCAGTATCTGTGCTTATGACCTCGTGAATGGTCTGAACCAGTATCTGTGCGTATGACCTCGTGAATGGTCTGAACCAGTATCTGTGTGTTAGACCTCGTGAATGGTCTGAACCAGTATCTGTGCATTAGACCTCGTGAATGGTCTGAACCAGTATCTGTGTGTTAGACCTCGTGAATGGTCTGAACCAGTATCTGTGCTTATGACCTCGTGAATGGTCTGAACCAGTATCTGTGCTTATGACCTCGTGAATGGTCTGAACCAGTATCTGTGTGTTAGACCTCGTGAATGGTCTGAACCAGTATCTGTGCTTATGACCTCGTGAATGGTCTGAACCAGTATCTGTGCTTATGACCTCGTGAATGGTCTGAACCAGTATCTGTGCTTATGACCTCGTGAATGGTCTGAACCAGTATCTGTGCTTATGACCTCGTGAATGGTCTGAACCAGTATCTGTGCATTATGACCTCGTGAATGGTCTGACCAGTATCTGTGCTTATGACCTCGTGAATGGTCTGAACCAGTATCTGTGCTTATGACCTCGTGAATGGTCTGACCAGTATCTGTGCATTAGACCTTGTGAATGGTCTGACCAGTATCTGTGCTTATGACCTCGTGAATGGTCTGAACCAGTATCTGTGCTTATGACCTTGTGAATGGTCTGACCAGTATCTGTGCTTATGACCTCGTGAATGGTCTGAACCAGTATCTGTGCTTATGACCTCGTGAATGGTCTGAACCAGTATCTGTGCTTATGACCTCGTGAATGGTCTGAACCAGTATCTGTGCTTATGACCTCGTGAATGGTCTGAACCAGTATCTGTGCTTATGACCTCGTGAATGGTCTGACCAGTATCTGTGCTTATGACCTCGTGAATGGTCTGACCAGTATCTGTGCTTATGACCTTGTGAATGGTCTGACCAGTATCTGTGCTTATGACCTTGTGAATGGTCTGACCAGTATCTGTGCTTATGACCTCGTGAATGGTCTGACCAGTATCTGTGCATTAGACCTTGTGAATGGTCTGACCAGTATCTGTGCTTATGACCTCGTGAATGGTCTGAACCAGTATCTGTGCTTATGACCTTGTGAATGGTCTGACCAGTATCTGTGCTTATGACCTCGTGAATGGTCTGAACCAGTATCTGTGCTTATGACCTCGTGAATGGTCTGAACCAGTATCTGTGCTTATGACCTCGTGAATGGTCTGAACCAGTATCTGTGGATTAGACCTCGTGAATGGTCTGAACCAGTATCTGTGCGTTAGACCTCGTGAATGGTCTGAACCAGTATCTGTGCATTAGACCTCGTGAATGGTCTGAACCAGTATCTGTGCGTATGACCTCGTGAATGGTCTGAACCAGTATCTGTGTGTTAGACCTCGTGAATGGTCTGAACCAGTATCTGTGTGTTAGACCTCGTGAATGGTCTGAACCAGTATCTGTGCATTAGACCTCGTGAATGGTCTGAACCAGTATCTGTGCGTATGACCTCGTGAATGGTCTGAACCAGTATCTGTGCATTAGACCTTGTGAATGGTCTGAACCAGTATCTGTGCTTATGACCTCGTGAATGGTCTGAACCAGTATCTGTGCATTAGACCTTGTGAATGGTCTGAACCAGTATCTGTGTGTTAGACCTCGTGAATGGTCTGACCAGTATCTGTGCTTATGACCTCGTGAATGGTCTGAACCAGTATCTGTGTGTTAGACCTCGTGAATGGTCTGACCAGTATCTGTGCTTATGACCTCGTGAATGGTCTGAACCAGTATCTGTGGATTAGACCTCGTGAATGGTCTGACCAGTATCTGTGTGTTAGACCTCGTGAATGGTCTGAACCAGTATCTGTGCGTTAGACCTCGTGAATGGTCTGAACCAGTATCTGTGCATTAGACCTCGTGAATGGTCTGAACCAGTATCTGTGCGTATGACCTCGTGAATGGTCTGAACCAGTATCTGTGTGTTAGACCTCGTGAATGGTCTGAACCAGTATCTGTGCATTAGACCTTGTGAATGGTCTGAACCAGTATCTGTGCTTATGACCTCGTGAATGGTCTGAACCAGTATCTGTGCATTAGACCTTGTGAATGGTCTGAACCAGTATCTGTGCATTAGACCTCGTGAATGGTCTGAACCAGTATCTGTGTGTTAGACCTCGTGAATGGTCTGAACCAGTATCTGTGCATTAGACCTCGTGAATGGTCTGAACCAGTATCTGTGTGTTAGACCTCGTGAATGGTCTGAACCAGTATCTGTGTGTTAGACCTCGTGAATGGTCTGAACCAGTATCTGTGTGTTAGACCTCGTGAATGGTCTGAACCAGTATCTGTGTGTTAGACCTCGTGAATGGTCTGAACCAGTATCTGTGCATTAGACCTCGTGAATGGTCTGAACCAGTATCTGTGTGTTAGACCTCGTGAATGGTCTGACCAGTATCTGTGCTTATGACCTCGTGAATGGTCTGAACCAGTATCTGTGCTTATGACCTCGTGAATGGTCTGAACCAGTATCTGTGTGTTAGACCTCGTGAATGGTCTGAACCAGTATCTGTGTGTTAGACCTCGTGAATGGTCTGAACAGTATCTGTGTGTTAGACCTCGTGAATGGTCTGAACAGTATCTGTGTGTTAGACCTCGTGAATGGTCTGAACAGTATCTGTGTGTTAGACCTCGTGAATGGTCTGAACAGTATCTGTGTGTTAGACCTCGTGAATGGTCTGAACAGTATCTGTGTGTTAGACCTCGTGAATGGTCTGAACAGTATCTGTGTGTTAGACCTCGTGAATGGTCTGAACCAGTATCTGTGCTTATGACCTCGTGAATGGTCTGACCAGTATCTGTGCTTATGACCTCGTGAATGGTCTGACCAGTATCTGTGCTTATGACCTCGTGAATGGTCTGAACCAGTATCTGTGCTTATGACCTCGTGAATGGTCTGAACCAGTATCTGTGCTTATGACCTCGTGAATGGTCTGAACCAGTATCTGTGCTTATGACCTCGTGAATGGTCTGAACCAGTATCTGTGCTTATGACCTTGTGAATGGTCTGAACCAGTATCTGTGCTTATGACCTCGTGAATGGTCTGAACCAGTATCTGTGCTTATGACCTCGTGAATGGTCTGAACCAGTATCTGTGCATTAGACCTCGTGAATGGTCTGACCAGTATCTGTGCTTATGACCTCGTGAATGGTCTGACCAGTATCTGTGCATTAGACCTCGTGAATGGTCTGACCAGTATCTGTGCTTATGACCTCGTGAATGGTCTGAACCAGTATCTGTGCTTATGACCTCGTGAATGGTCTGACCAGTATCTGTGCTTATGACCTCGTGAATGGTCTGAACCAGTATCTGTGTGTATGACCTCGTGAATGGTCTGACCAGTATCTGTGCTTATGACCTCGTGAATGGTCTGACCAGTATCTGTGCTTATGACCTCGTGAATGGTCTGAACCAGTATCTGTGTGTATGACCTCGTGAATGGTCTGAACCAGTATCTGTGTGTTATGACCTCTGTGAATGGTCTGAACCAGTATCTGTGTGTTAGACCTCTGTGAATGGTCTGAACCAGTATCTGTGTGTTAGACCTCGTGAATGGTCTGAACCAGTATCTGTGCTTATGACCTCGTGAATGGTCTGAACCAGTATCTGTGCTGTGTGACCTCGTGAATGGTCTGACCAGTATCTGTGCTCATGACCTCGTGAATGGTCTGACCAGTATCTGTGCTCATGACCTCGTGAATGGTCTGACCAGTATCTGTGCTCATGACCTCGTGAATGGTCTGACCAGTATCTGTGCTTATGACCTCGTGAATGGTCTGAACCAGTATCTGTGTGTTATGACCTCGTGAATGGTCTGAACCAGTATCTGTGCTTATGTGTCGTGAATGGTCTGAACCAGTATCTGTGCTTATGACCTCGTGAATGGTCTGAACCAGTATCTGTGCTTATGACCTCGTGAATGGTCTGAACCAGTATCTGTGCTTATGACCTCGTGAATGGTCTGACCAGTATCTGTGCTCATGACCTTTTATTTAAAAACAAAAAATGTACTGTCCAAATACATATGGTGGGAGAGTATATGACCATGCATATACACTCCCCTCCATATATGTACTGTGTGTGTGGCTTGTAACTTATAGGGTGTTTCTTTAAGTCATAGGACTTATGGAGTTGTGTGTGTGTTTCGCTCTCTGTAGTGTGGTTGTGTGTGTGTGTTTAGCTCTCTGTAGTGTGTGTGTTTGTGTGTGTGTGTGTGTGTGTGTTTGTGTGTGTGTGTGTGTGTGTGTGTGTGTGTGTGTGTGTGTGTGTGTGTGTGTGTGTGTGTGTGTGTGTGTGTGTGTGTGTGTGTGTGTGTGTGTTTAGTTCTCTGTAGTGTGGTTGTGTGTGTGTGTGTTTAGCTCTCTGTAGTGTGTGGTGTGTGTGTGTGTGTGTGTGTGTGTGTGTGTGTGTGTGTGTGTGTGTGTGTGTGTGTGTGTGTGTGTGTGTGTGTGTGTGTGTGTGTGTGTGTGTGTGTGTGTGTGTGTGTGTGTGTGTGTGTGTGCTTAGCTCTCTGTAGTGTGGTTGTGTTTGTGTTTGTGTTTGTGTTGTGTTTGTGTGTGTG
>NC_060190.1:8509532-8522032 GCF_021184085.1 Oncorhynchus gorbuscha | reverse complement strand
GTGTGTGTGTGTGTGTGTGTGTGTGTGTGTGTGTGTGTGTGTGTGTGTGTGTGTGTGTGTGTGTGTGTGTGTGTGTGTGTGTGTGTGTGTGTGTGTGTGTTCAGCTCTCTGTAGTGTGTGTGTATGTGTGTGTGTGTGTATGTGTTTGTTTGTGTGTGTGTGTGTGGTGTGTGTGTGTGTGTTCAGCTCTCTGTAGTGTGGTTGTGTGTGTGTGTGTGTGCGTGTGTGTGTGTGTGTGTGTTCAGCTCTCTGTAGTGTGTGTGTGTGTGTGTGTGTGTGTGTGTGTGTGTGTGTGTGTGTGTGTGTGTGTGTGTGTGTGTGTGTGTGTGTGTGTGTGTGTGTGTGTGTGTGTGTGTGTTCAGCTCTCTGTAGTGTGTGTGTGTGTAATGTGTGTGTGTGTGTGTTTAGTTCTCTGTAGTATGGTTGTGTGTGTGTGTGTGTGTTTAGCTCTCTGTAGTGTGGTTGTGTGTGTGTGTGTGCGTGTGTGTGTGTGTGTGTGCTTAGCTCTCTGTAGTGTGGTTGTGTTTGTGTGTGTGTGTGTGTGTGTTTAGCTCTCTGTATGTATGTGTTTGTTTGTGTGTGTGTGTGGGTGTGTGTGTGTGTGTTCAGCTCTCTGTAGTGTGTTTGTGTTTGTGTGTTTGTGTGTGTGTGTGTGTTTAGTTCTCTGTAGTGTGGTTGTGTTTGTGTGTGTGTGTGTGTTTAGCTCTCTGTCGTGTGTGTGTGTGTGTTTAGCTCTCTGTAGTGTGGTTGTGTTTGTGTGTGTGTGTTTAGCTTTCTGTAGTGTGTGTGTGTGTGTGTGTGTTTAGCTCTCTGTAGTGTGGTTGTGTTTGTGTGTGTGTGTTTAGCTGTGTCTGTGTGTGTGTGTGTGTGTTGTGTGTGTGTGTGTTTAGCTCTGTAGTGTGTGTGTGTGTGTGTGTGTGTGTGTGTGTGTGTGTGTGTGTGTGTGTGTGTGTGTGTGTGTGTGTGTGTGTGTGTGTGTGTGTGTGTGTGTGTGTGTGTTGTGTGTGTGTGTGTGTGTGTGTGTGTGTGTGTGTGTGTGTGTGTGTGTGTGTGTGTGTGTGTGTGTTCAGCTCTCTGTAGTGTGTGTGTGTGTAATGTGTGTGTGTGTGTGTTTAGTTCTCTGTAGTATGGTTGTGTGTGTGTGTGTGTGTTTAGCTCTCTGTAGTGTGGTTGTGTGTGTGTGTGTGCGTGTGTGTGTGTGTGTGTGCTTAGCTCTCTGTAGTGTGGTTGTGTTTGTGTGTGTGTGTGTGTGTGTTTAGCTCTCTGTATGTATGTGTTTGTTTGTGTGTGTGTGTGGGTGTGTGTGTGTGTGTTCAGCTCTCTGTAGTGTGTTTGTGTTTGTGTGTTTGTGTGTGTGTGTGTGTTTAGTTCTCTGTAGTGTGGTTGTGTTTGTGTGTGTGTGTGTGTTTAGCTCTCTGTCGTGTGTGTGTGTGTGTTTAGCTCTCTGTAGTGTGGTTGTGTTTGTGTGTGTGTGTTTAGCTTTCTGTAGTGTGTGTGTGTGTGTGTGTTTAGCTCTCTGTAGTGTGGTTGTGTTTGTGTGTGTGTGTTTAGCTCTCTGTCGTGTGTGTGTGTGTGTGTTGTGTGTGTGTGTGTTTAGCTCTGTAGTGTGTGTGTGTGTGTGTGTGTGTGTGTGTGTGTGTGTGTGTGTGTGTGTGTTCAGCTCTCTGTAGTGTGTGTGTATGTGTGTGTGTATGTATGTGTTTGTTTGTGTGTGTGTGTGGGTGTGTGTGTGTGTGTTCAGCTCTCTGTAGTGTGGTTGTGTGTGTGTGTGTGCTTAGCTCTCTGTAGTGTGGTTGTGTGTGTGTGTGTGTGTGTGTGTGTTTAGCTCTCTGTAGCGTGGGTGTGTGTGTGTGTGTGTGTGTGTGTGTGTGTGTGTGTGTGTGTGTGTGTGTGTGTGTGTGTGTGTGTGTGTGTGTGTGTGTGTGTGTAGCTCTCTGTAGTGTGGTTGTGTGTGTGTGTGTGTGTGTGCTTAGCTCTCTGTAGTGTGGTTGTGTGTGCGTGTGTGTTTAGCTCTCTGTAGTGTGGTTGTGTGTGCGTGTGTGTTTAGCTCTCTGTAGTGTGGTTGTGTGTGTGTGTGTGTGTGTGTGCTTAGCTCTCTGTAGTGTGGTTGTGTGTGTGTGTGTGTGCTTAGCTCTCTGTAGTGTGTGTGTGTGTGTGTGTGTGTGTGTGTGTGTGTGTGTGTGTGTGTGTGTGTGTGTGTGTGTGTGTGTGTGTGTGTGTGTGTGTGTGTGTGTGTGTGTGTGTGTGTGTGTGTGTGTGTGTGTGTGTGTGTGTGTGTGCTTAGCTCTCTGTAGTGTGGTTGTAATATATATAATATAATATATAAGCACTGGGGAGTTTTTAAGGATAAAAATCTACTGAATGGAGCAAAGCACAGGCAAAATCTTAAAGGAAAACCTGGTACAGGCTACTTTCCATCAGACACTGGAAGATGAATTCACCTTTCAGCAGGACAATAACCTAAAACACAAGGCTACACTGGAGTTGCTTATCAACAGTGGCCGAGTTACAGTTTTGACTTAAATCTGCTTGAAAATCTAAGGCAAGACTAAGGCAAGACTTAAAAATAGCTTTCTAGCAATGATCAACAACAATTTGACAGAGCTTGAAGAAATTTGAAAAGAATAATGGGCAAATGTTGCACAATCCAGGTTTGGAAAGTTCTTAGAGACTTTTACCCAGAAAGACACACAGCTGTAATCGCTGCCAACGGTGATGCTGCTAACATGTGTGAATACTTTTGTCAATGAGATATTTCTCTATTTCATTTTCGATAAAATGCAAAGAATTCTAAAAACATGTTTTCACTTTGTTATAATGGGGGAAATGTGTGTAGATCGGTGACAAAAAAAAGAAGCGTTTGAACCCATGTTGAATTCAGGCTGTAACCCAACAACATGGGGAAGAAGTCAAGGGGTGAGAACTTTCTGAGCTTGTATCAAAAAGAAGGTGACGTTCTGTACTGTTCGCCTCATATGAAACATTTGATCTCAAGTCCCAAAATGCAGATATACAATTTTAAATTGTAGCATCACTGTCCAAATACAGTGGGGCAAAAAAGTATTTAGTCAACCACCAATTGTGCAAGTTCTCCCACTTAAAGAAGATGGTCACCTACAAACAAGCAAGGTTTCTGGCTCTCACAGACCTGTAACTTCTTCTTTAAGAAGCTCCTCTGTCCTCCACTCGTTACCTGTATTAATGGCACCTGTTTGAACTTGTTATCAGTATAAAAGACACCTGTCCACAACCTCAAACAGTCACACTCCAAACTCCACTATGGCCAAGACCAAAGAGCTGTCAAAGGACACCAGAAACAAAATTGTAGACCTGCACCAGGCTGGGAAGACTGAATCTGCAATAGGTAAGCAGCTTGGTTTGAAGAAATCAACTGTGAGAGCAAATATTAGGAAATGGAAGACATACAAGACCACTGATAATCTCCCTCGATCTGGGGCTCCTCGCAAGATCTCACCCCGTGGGGTCAAAATGATCACAAGAACAGTGAGCAAAAATCCCAGAACCACACGGGGGGACCTAGTGAATGACCTGCAGAGTGCTGTGACCAAAGTAACAAAGCCTACCATCACTAACACACTACGCCGCCAGGGACTCAAATCCTGCAGTGCCAGATGTGTCCCCCTGCTTAAGCCAGTACATGTCCAGGCCCATCTGAAGTTTGCTAGAGAGCATTTGGATGATCCAGAAGAAGATTGGGAGAATGTCATATGGTCAGATGAAACCAAAATATAACTTTTTGGTAAAAACTCAACTTGTCGTGTTTGGAGGACAAATAATGCTGAGTTGCATCCAAAGAACATCATACCTACTGTGAAGTATGGGGGTGGAAACATCGTGCTTTGGGGCTGTTTTTCTGCCAAGGGACCAGGACGACTGATCCGTGTAAAGGAAAGAATGAATGGGGCCATGTATCTTGAGATTTTGAGTGAAAACCTCCTTCCATCCGCAAGGGCATTGAAGATGAAACCTGGCTGGGTCTTTCAGCATGACAATGATCCCAAACACACCGCCCGGGCAACGAAGGAGTGGTTTCGTTAGAAGCATTTCAAGGTCCTGGAGTGGCCTAGCCAGTCTCCAGATCTCAACACCATAGAAAATCTTTGGAGGGAGTTGAAAGTCTGTGTTGCCCAGCAACAGCCCCAAAACATCACTGCGCTAGAGGAGATCTGCATGGAGGAATGGGCCAAAATACCAGCAACAGTGTGTGAAAACCTTGTGAAGACTTACAGAAAACGTTTGACCTCTGTCATTGTCAACAAAGGGTATATAACAAAGTATTGAGATAAACTTTTGTTATTGACCAAATATTTATTTTCCACCATATTTGCAAATAAATTCATTAAAAATCCTACAATGTGATTTTCTGGAATTTTTCTTCTCATTTTGTCTGTCATAGTTGAAGTGTACCTATGGTGAAAATTACAGGCCTCTCTCATCTTTTTAAGTGGGAGAACTTGCACAATTGGTGGCTGACAAAATACTGTTTTGCCCCACTGTACATATGGAGGGTATGTGTATACCACAGAAGGCTGGTGAGGGGAGGTTGGATCATAATAATGGCTGTAACGGAGCAGAATGGAACGGCATCAAACACCTGGAAACGATGTGTTTGATGTACAGTATTTGATACCATTCCACTGGTACCATTCCACTGGTGTGTGTCTCTCTGTCTCTCTCTGTTCCGGTGTATGTGTCTCTCTGTCTCTGTCACTATCCCTTTCTGTGCGGTGTGTGTGTCTCTCCCTGTCGCTGTCACTATCCCTTACCGTGCTGTGTGTGTGTCTCTCCCTGTCGCTGTCACTATCCCTTACCGTGCTGTGTGTGTGTCTCTCTGTCTCTCTCTGTTCCGGTGTATGTGTCTCTCTGTCTCTGTCACTATCCCTTTCTGTGCGGTGTGTGTGTCTCTCTGTCACTGTCACTATCCCTCTCTGTGCGGTGTGGTGTGTCTCTCTCTGTCTCTGTCACTATCCCTCTCTGTGCGGTGTGTGTGTCTCTCTGTCACTGTCACTATCCCTCTCTGTGCGGTGTGGTGTGTCTCTCTCTGTCTCTGTCACTATCCCTCTCTGTGCGGTGTGTGTCTCTCTGTCTCTGTCACTATCCCTCACCGTGCGGTGTGTGTCTCTCTCTGTCTCTGTCACTATCCCTCTCTGTGCTGTGTGTGTGTCTCTCTCTGTGCTGTGTGTGTGTCTCTCTCTGTCTCTGTCACTATCCCTCTCTGTGCGGTGTGTGTCTCTCTCTGTGCGGTGTGTGTGTCTCTCTCTGTGTGGTGTGTGTCTCTCTGTCTCTGTCACTATCCCTCACCGTGCTGTGTGTGTCTCTCTCTGTCTCTGTCACTATCCCTCTCTGTGCTGTGTGTGTCTCTCTCTGTGCTGTGTGTGTGTCTCTCTCTGTCTCTGTCACTATCCCTCTCTGTGCGGTGTGTGTCTCTCTCTGTGCGGTGTGTGTGTCTCTCTCTGTGTGGTGTGTGTCTCTCTCTGTGCTGTGTGTGTCTCTCTCTGTCTCTGTCACTATCCCTCTCTGTGCGGTGTGTGTCTCTCTCTGTCTCTGTCACTATCCCTTACCGTGCTGTGTGTGTGTCTCTCTGTCTCTCTCTGTGCTGTGTGTCTCTCTCTGTCTCTATCACTATCCCTCACCGTGCTGTGTGTGTGTCTCTCTGTATCTCTGTGCTGTGTGTCTCTCTCTGTCTCTATCACTATCCCTCACCGTGCTGTGTGTGTGTCTCTCTGTTTCTCTCTGTGCTGTGTGTCTCTCTCTGTCTCTATCACTATCCCTCACCGTGCTGTGTGTGTGTCTCTGTCTCTCTCTGTGCTGTGTGTCTCTCTCTGTCTCTATCACTATCCCTCACCGTGCTGTGTGTGTGTCTCTCTGTCTCTCTCTGTGCTGTGTGTCTCTCTCTGTCTCTATCACTATCCCTCACCGTGCTGTGTGTGTGTCTTTCTGTCTCTCTCTGTGCGGTGTATGTCTCTCTGTCTCTGTCACTATCCCTCTCTGTGCGGTGTGTGTCTCTCTGTCTCTGTCACTATCCCTCTCTGTGCTGTGTGTGTCTCTCTCTGTCTCTGTCACTATCCCTCTCTGTGCGGTGTGTGTCTCTTTGTCTCTGTCACTATCCCTCTCTGTGCGGTGTGTGTCTCTCTGTCTCTGTCACTATCCCTCTCTGTGCTGTGTGTGTGTCTCTCTGTCTCTGTCACTATCCCTCTCTGTGCTGTGTGTGTCTCTCTCTGTCTCTGTCACTATCCCTCTCTGTGCGGTGTGTGTCTCTTTGTCTCTGTCACTATCCCTCTCTGTGCTGTGTGTGTCTCTCTCTGTCTCTGTCACTATCCCTCTCTGTGCGGTGTGTGTCTCTTTGTCTCTGTCACTATCCCTCTCTGTGCGGTGTGTGTCTCTCTGTCTCTGTCACTATCCCTCTCTGTGCGGTGTGTGTCTCTCTGTCTCTGTCACTCTCCCTCTCTGTGCTGTGTGTGTCTCTCTCTGTCTCTGTCACTATCCCTCTCTGTGCGGTGTGTGTGTCTCTTTGTCTCTGTCACTATCCCTCTCTGTACGGTGTGGTGTATCTCTCTCTGTCTCTGTCACTATCCCTCTCTGTGCGGTGTGTGTGTCTCTTTGTCTCTGTCACTATCCCTCTCTGTACGGTGTGGTGTGTCTCTCTCTGTCTCTGTCACTATCCCTCTCTGTGCGGTGTGTGTCTCTCTCTGTCGCTGTCACTATCCCTCTCTGTGCGGTGTGTGTGTCTCTCTGTCTCTGTCACTATCCCTCTCTGTGCGGTGTGTGTGTCTCTCTGTCACTGTCACTATCCCTCTCTGTGCGGTGTGTGTGTCTCTCTCTGTCTCTGTCACTATCCCTCACCGTGCTGTGTGTGTCTCTCTCTGTCTCTGTCACTATCCCTCTCTGTGCTGTGTGTGTGTCTCTCTCTGTGCTGTGTGTGTGTCTCTCTCTGTCTCTGTCACTATCCCTCTCTGTGCGGTGTGTGTCTCTCTCTGTGCGGTGTGTGTGTCTCTCTGTGTGGTGTGTGTCTCTCTGTCTCTGTCACTATCCCTCTCTGTGCGGTGTGTGTCTCTCTGTCTCTGTCACTATCCCTCACCGTGCTGTGTGTGTCTCTCTCTGTCTCTGTCACTATCCCTCTCTGTGCTGTGTGTGTCTCTCTCTGTGCTGTGTGTGTGTCTCTCTCTGTCTCTGTCACTATCCCTCTCTGTGCGGTGTGTGTCTCTCTCTGTGCGGTGTGTGTGTCTCTCTCTGTGTGGTGTGTGTCTCTCTCTGTGCTGTGTGTGTCTCTCTCTGTCTCTGTCACTATCCCTCTCTGTGCGGTGTGTGTCTCTCTCTGTCTCTGTCACTATCCCTCACCGTGCTGTGTGTGTGTCTCTCTGTCTCTCTGTGCTGTGTGTCTCTCTCTGTCTCTATCACTATCCCTCACCGTGCTGTGTGTGTGTCTCTCTGTCTCTCTCTGTGCTGTGTGTCTCTCTCTGTCTCTATCACTATCCCTCACCGTGCGGTGTGTGTGTGTGTCTCTCTGTCTCTCTCTGTGCTGTGTGTCTCTCTCTGTCTCTATCACTATCCCTCACCGTGCTGTGTGTGTGTCTTTCTGTCTCTCTCTGTGCGGTGTATGTCTCTCTGTCTCTGTCACTATCCCTCTCTGTGCGGTGTGCGTCTCTCTGTCTCTGTCACTATCCCTCTCTGTGCTGTGTGTGTCTCTCTCTGTCTCTGTCACTATCCCTCTCTGTGCGGTGTGTGTCTCTTTGTCTCTGTCACTATCCCTCTCTGTGCTGTGTGTGTCTCTCTCTGTCTCTGTCACTATCCCTCTCTGTGCGGTGTGTGTGTCTCTTTGTCTCTGTCACTATCCCTCTGTGCGGTGTGTGTCTCTCTCTGTCGCTGTCACTATCCCTCTATCTACAGTGTGGTGTGTCTCTCTCTGTCTCTGTCACTATCCCTCTGTGCGGTGTGTGTCTCTCTCTGTCGCTGTCACTATCCCTCTCTGTGCGGTGTGTGTGTCTCTCTCTGTCTCTGTCACTATCCCTCTCTGTGCGGTGTGTGTCTCTCTGTCGCTGTCACTATCCCTCACCGTGCTGTGTGTGTCTCTCTCTGTCTCTGTCACTATCCCTCTCTGTGCGGTGTGTGTCTCTCTCTGTCGCTGTCACTATCCCTCACCGTGCTGTGTGTGTCTCTCTCTGTCTCTGTCACTATCCCTCTCTGTGCGGTGTGTGTCTCTCTCTGTGCGGTGTGTGTCTCTCTCTGTCTCTGTCACTATCCCTCTCTGTGCTGTGTGTGTCTCTCTCTGTCTCTGTCACTATCCCTCTCTGTGCTGTGTGTCTCTCTCTGTCTCTATCACTATCCCTCACCGTGCTGTGTGTGTGTCTTTCTGTCTCTCTCTGTGCGGTGTATGTCTCTCTGTCTCTGTCACTATCCCTCTCTGTGCGGTGTGTGTCTCTCTGTCTCTGTCACTATCCCTCTCTGTGCGGTGTGTGTCTCTCTGTCTCTGTCACTATCCCTCTCTGTGCTGTGTGTGTCTCTCTCTGTCTCTGTCACTATCCCTCTCTGTGCGGTGTGTGTCTCTTTGTCTCTGTCACTATCCCTCTCTGTGCTGTGTGTGTCTCTCTCTGTCTCTGTCACTATCCCTCTCTGTGCGGTGTGTGTCTCTTTGTCTCTGTCACTATCCCTCTCTGTGCGGTGTGTGTCTCTCTGTCTCTGTCACTATCCCTCTCTGTGCGGTGTGTGTCTCTCTGTCTCTGTCACTATCCCTCTCTGTGCTGTGTGTGTCTCTCTCTGTCTCTGTCACTATCCCTCTCTGTGCGGTGTGTGTGTCTCTTTGTCTCTGTCACTATCCCTCTCTGTACGGTGTGGTGTATCTCTCTCTGTCTCTGTCACTATCCCTCTCTGTGCGGTGTGTGTGTCTCTTTGTCTCTGTCACTATCCCTCTCTGTACGGTGTGGTGTGTCTCTCTCTGTCTCTGTCACTATCCCTCTCTGTGCGGTGTGGTGTGTCTCTCTCTGTCGCTGTCACTATCCCTCTCTGTGCGGTGTGTGTGTCTCTCTGTCTCTGTCACTATCCCTCTCTGTGCGGTGTGTGTGTCTCTCTGTCACTGTCACTATCCCTCTCTGTGCGGTGTGGTGTGTCTCTCTCTGTCTCTGTCACTATCCCTCACCGTGCTGTGTGTGTCTCTCTCTGTCTCTGTCACTATCCCTCTCTGTGCTGTGTGTGTGTCTCTCTCTGTGCTGTGTGTGTCTCTCTCTGTCTCTGTCACTATCCCTCTCTGTGCGGTGTGTGTCTCTCTGTGCGGTGTGTGTGTCTATCTCTCTGTGTGGTGTGTGTCTCTCTGTCTCTGTCACTATCCCTCTCTGTGCGGTGTGTGTCTCTCTGTCTCTGTCACTATCCCTCACCGTGCTGTGTGTGTCACTATCCCTCTCTCTCTGTCTCTGTCACTATCCCTCTCTGTGCTGTGTGTGTCTCTCTCTGTGCTGTGTGTGTGTCTCTCTCTGTCTCTGTCACTATCCCTCTCTGTGCGGTGTGTGTCTCTCTCTGTGCGGTGTGTGTGTCTCTCTCTGTGTGGTGTGTGTCTCTCTCTGTGCTGTGTGTGTCTCTCTCTGTCTCTGTCACTATCCCTCTCTGTGCGGTGTGTGTCTCTCTCTGTCTCTGTCACTATCCCTCACCGTGCTGTGTGTGTGTCTCTCTGTCTCTCTGTGCTGTGTGTCTCTCTCTGTCTCTATCACTATCCCTCACCGTGCTGTGTGTGTGTCTCTCTGTCTCTCTCTGTGCTGTGTGTCTCTCTCTGTCTCTATCACTATCCCTCACCGTGCTGTGTGTGTGTCTCTCTGTCTCTCTCTGTGCTGTGTGTCTCTCTCTGTCTCTATCACTATCCCTCACCGTGCTGTGTGTGTGTCTTTCTGTCTCTCTCTGTGCGGTGTATGTCTCTCTGTCTCTGTCACTATCCCTCTCTGTGCGGTGTGCGTCTCTCTGTCTCTGTCACTATCCCTCTCTGTGCTGTGTGTGTCTCTCTCTGTCTCTGTCACTATCCCTCTCTGTGCGGTGTGTGTCTCTTTGTCTCTGTCACTATCCCTCTCTGTGCTGTGTGTCTCTCTCTCTGTCTCTGTCACTATCCCTCTCTGTGCGGTGTGTGTGTCTCTTTGTCTCTGTCACTATCCCTCTGTGCGGTGTGTGTCTCTCTCTGTCGCTGTCACTATCCCTCTATCTACAGTGTGGTGTGTCTCTCTCTGTCTCTGTCACTATCCCTCTGTGCGGTGTGTGTCTCTCTCTGTCGCTGTCACTATCCCTCTCTGTGCGGTGTGTGTGTCTCTCTCTGTCTCTGTCACTATCCCTCTCTGTGCGGTGTGTGTCTCTCTGTCGCTGTCACTATCCCTCACCGTGCTGTGTGTGTCTCTCTCTGTCTCTGTCACTATCCCTCTCTGTGCGGTGTGTGTCTCTCTCTGTCGCTGTCACTATCCCTCACCGTGCTGTGTGTGTCTCTCTCTGTCTCTGTCACTATCCCTCTCTGTGCGGTGTGTGTCTCTCTCTGTCTCTGTCACTATCCCTCTCTCTGTGCGGTGTGTGTCTCTCTCTGTCTCTGTCACTATCCCTCTCTGTGCTGTGTGTCTCTCTCTGTCTCTGTCACTATCCCTCTCTGTGCTGTGTGTCTCTCTCTGTCTCTATCACTATCCCTCACCGTGCTGTGTGTGTGTCTTTCTGTCTCTCTCTGTGCGGTGTATGTCTCTCTGTCTCTGTCACTATCCCTCTCTGTGCGGTGTGTGTCTCTTTGTCTCTGTCACTATCCCTCTCTGTGCTGTGTGTCTCTCTCTGTCTCTGTCACTATCCCTCTCTGTGCTGTGTGTGTCTCTCTCTGTCTCTGTCACTATCCCTCTCTGTGCGGTGTGTGTCTCTTTGTCTCTGTCACTATCCCTCTCTGTGCTGTGTGTCTCTCTCTGTCTCTATCACTATCCCTCACCGTGCTGTGTGTGTGTCTCTCTGTCTCTCTCTGTGCTGTGTGTCTCTCTCTGTCTCTGTCACTATCCCTCTCTGTGCGGTGTGCGTCTCTCTGTCTCTGTCACTATCCCTCTCTGTGCTGTGTGTCTCTCTCTGTCTCTGTGTGTGTCTCTCTGTGCTGTCTCTCACTATCCCTCTCTGTGCGGTGTGTGTCTCTTTGTCTCTGTCACTATCCCTCTCTGTGCTGTGTGTGTCTCTCTGTCTCTGTCACTATCCCTCTCTGTGCGGTGTGTGTCTCTTTGTCTCTGTCACTATCCCTCTATCTACAGTGTGGTGTATCTCTCTCTGTCTCTGTCACTATCCCTCTCTGTGCGGTGTGTGTCTCTCTGTCTCTGTCACTATCCCTCTCTGTGCTGTGTGTGTCTCTCTCTGTCTCTGTCACTATCCCTCTCTGTGCGGTGTGTGTGTCTCTCTCTGTCTCTGTCACTATCCCTCTCTGTACGGTGTGGTGTGTCTCTCTCTGTCTCTGTCACTATCCCTCTCTGTACGGTGTGGTGTGTCTCTCTTTGTCTCTGTCACTATCCCTCTCTGTACGGTGTGGTGTGTGTCTCTTTGTCTCTGTCACTATCTCTCTCTGTACGGTGTGGTGTGTGTCTCTTTGTCTCTGTCACTATCTCTCTCTGTACGGTGTGGTGTGTCTCTCTCTGTCTCTGTCACTATCCCTCTCTGTGCGGTGTGTGTCTCTCTCTGTCGCTGTCACTATCCCTCTCTGTGCGGTGTGTGTGTCTCTCTCTGTCTCTGTCACTATCCCTCTCTGTGCGGTGTGTGTGTCTCTCTGTCGCTGTCACTATCCCTCACCGTGCTGTGTGTGTCTCTCTCTGTCTCTGTCACTATCCCTCTCTGTGCGGTGTGTGTCTCTCTCTGTCGCTGTCACTATCCCTCACCGTGCTGTGTGTGTCTCTCTCTGTCTCTGTCACTATCCCTCTCTGTGCGGTGTGTGTCTCTCTCTGTGCGGTGTGTGTCTCTCTCTGTCTCTGTCACTATCCCTCTCTGTGCTGTGTGTGTCTCTCTCTGTCTCTGTCACTATCCCTCTCTGTGCTGTGTGTGTCTCTCTCTGTCTCTGTCACTATCCCTCTGTGCGGTGTGTGTCTCTTTGTCTCTGTCACTATCCTCTCTGTGCGGTGTGTGTCTCTCTGTCTCTGTCACTATCCCTCTCTGTGCGGTGTGTGTCTCTCTGTCTCTGTCACTATCCCTCTCTGTGCTGTGTGTGTCTCTCTCTGTCTCTGTCACTATCCCTCTCTGTGCTGTGTGTGTCTCTCTCTGTCTCTGTCACTATCCCTCTCTGTGCTGTGTGTGTCTCTCTCTGTCTCTGTCACTATCCCTCTCTGTGCGGTGTGTGTCTCTTTGTCTCTGTCACTATCCCTCTCTCTACGGTGTGGTGTATCTCTCTCTGTCTCTGTCACTATCCCTCTCTGTGCGGTGTGTGTCTCTCTGTCTCTGTCACTATCCCTCTCTGTGCTGTGTGTGTCTGTCTCTGTCACTATCCCTGTCTGTGCGGTGTGTGTGTCTCTTTG
>NC_060190.1:8503612-8509432 GCF_021184085.1 Oncorhynchus gorbuscha | reverse complement strand
CCTTATGTAATACATGTATCACTAGCCACTTTAACTATGCCACTTTGTTTACATACTCATCTCATATGTATATACTGTACTCTATACCATCTACTGCATCCTTATGTAATACATGTATCACTAGCCACTTTAACTATGCCACTTTGTTTACATACTCATCTCATATGTATATACTGTACTCTATACCATCTACTGCATCCTTATGTAATACATGTATCACTAGCCACTTTAACTATGCCACTTTGTTTACATACTCATCTCATATGTATATACTGTACTCTATACCATCTACTGCATCCTTATGTAATACATGTATCACTAGCCACTTTAACTATGCCACTTTGTTTACATACTCATCTCATATGTATATACTGTACTCTATACCATCTACTGCATCCTTATGTAATACATGTATCACTAGCCACTTTAACTATGCCACTTTGTTTACATACTCATCTCATATGTATATACTGTACTCTATACCATCTACTGCATCCTTATGTAATACATGTATCACTAGCCACTTTAACTATGCCACTTTGTTTACATACTCATCTCATATGTATATACTGTACTCTATACCATCTACTGCATCCTTATGTAATACATGTATCACTAGCCACTTTAACTATGCCACTTTGTTTACATACTCATCTCATATGTATATACTGTAATCTATACCATCTACCATCCTTATGTAATACATGTATCACTAGCCACTTTAACTATGCCACTTTGTTTACATACTCATCTCATATGTATATACTGTACTCTGCCACCATCTACTGCATCCTTATGTAATACATGTATCACTAGCCACTTTAACTATGCCACTTTGTTTACATACTCATCTCATATGTATATACTGTACCCTATACCATCTACTGCATCCTTATGTAATACATGTATCACTAGCCACTTTAACTATGCCACTTTGTTTACATACTCATCTCATATGTATATACTGTACCCTATACCATCTACTGCATCCTTATGTAATACATGTATCACTAGCCACTTTAACTATGCCACTTTGTTTACATACTCATCTCATATGTATATACTGTACTCTCCATCTACTGCATCCTTATGTAATACATGTATCACTAGCCACTTTAACTATGCCATTTGTTTACATACTCATCTCATATGTATATACTGTACCCTATACCATCTACTGCATCCTTATGTAATACATGTATCACTAGCCACTTTAACTATGCCACTTTGTTTGCCTTACTCATCTCTTATGTATATACTGTACTCTATACCATCTACTGCATCCTTATGTAATACATGTATCACTAGCCACTTTAACTATGCCACTTTGTTTACATACTCATCTCATATGTATATACTGTACTCTATACCATCTACTGCATCCTTATGTAATACATGTATCACTAGCCACTTTAACTATGCCACTTTGTTTACATACTCATCTCATATGTATATACTGTACTCTATACCATCTACTGCATCCTTATGTAATACATGTATCACTAGCCACTTTAACTATGCCACTTTGTTTACATACTCATCTCATATGTATATACTGTACTCTATACCATCTACTGCATCCTTATGTAATACATGTATCACTAGCCACTTTAACTATGCCACTTTGTTTACATACTCATCTCATATGTATATACTGTACTCTATACCATCTACCATCCTTATATAGCCATGTATCACTAGCTACTTAACTATGCCACTTTGTTTACATACTCATCTCATATGTATATACTGTACTCTATACCATCTACTGCATCCTTATGTAATACATGTATCACTAGCCACTTTAACTATGCCACTTTGTTTACATACTCATCTCATATGTATATACTGCACTCAATACCATCTACTGTATCTTGCCTATGCTGCTCTGTGCCATCACTCACTCATATATCTTTATGTACATATTCTTATCCCCTTACACTTGTGTCTATAAGGTAGTAGTTTTGGAATTGTTAGCTAGATTACTTGTTGGTTATTACTGCATTGTCGGAACTAGAAGCACAAGCATTTCGCTACACTCGCATTAACATCTGCTAACCATGTGTATGTGACAAATAACATTTGATTTGATTTTATTTGTCACCAAAGACCCATATACTTCCACCACTGCGACCTGTATGCTTTTGTCCCCAAACCCACTGGCTCCTGGTCATCTATAAGTCTTTGCTAGGTAAAGCCCCGCCTTATCTCAGCTCACTGGTCACCATAGCATCACCCACCCGTAGCACACGCTCCTGCAGGTATATTTCACTGGTCATCCCCAAAGCCAATTTCTCCTTTGGCTGCCTTTCCCTACCAGTTCTCTGCTGCCAATGACTGGAAGCAATTCCAAAAATCACTGAAGCTGGAGACCCATATCTCCTCACTAGATTAAAGCACCATCTTTCAGAGCAGCTTACAGATCACAGCACCTGTATATAGCCCTCCGTAAATAGCCCATCAAATATCTCATCCCCATACTGTTATTTATTATGATTTATTTATTTGCTCTTTTTTCACCCCAGTATCTCTACTTGCACATTCATCTTTTGCACATCTATCACTTCAGTGTTTAATTGCTAAATTGTAATTATTTCACCACTATGGCCTATTTATTGCCTACCTCCCTTATCTTACCTCATTTGCACACTGTATACAGACTTTTTTTCTCTATTGTGATATTGACTGTATGTTTGTTTATTCCATGTGTAACTCTATGCTGTTGTTTGTGCCGCACTGCTGTGCTTTATCTTGGCCAGGTCACCGTTGTAAATGAGAACTTGTTCTCAACAAGCCTGCCTGGTTAAATAAAGGTGAATATTTTAGATGTTTTTTTTTTCCCTATAGTAGGCCTTAACAGGCTACATCCTGACAAAATACACCATAGGAGTGGCCTGCTAATGGACCTTTCTTGTGCTTCTAAACGACACGTGTCAAACTCATTCCACAGAGGGCCGAGTGTCTGTGGGTTTTCGCTCCCCCCTTGTACTTGATTGATGAATTAAGGTCACCGAGTAGTCAGGAACTGCCCCACCTGGTTGTCTAGGTCTTAAATTGAATAGAAAAAAATATAAAAATACAGCAGACACTAGTCCCTCCATGGAATGAGTTTGACACCCCTGTTCTAAACTGTTGATAATAGACTGATCCAAATGGTTTGCATAATCAGGCCTAGGCTGTGGGCAGCTATTTTGGCATGAAACACAACAGGACGTTTGAGCGGTTATTAGCCTACATCACTGCAGTGTGCAGCCTATAGAACGATAACTGTGACCTCACTTCATAACAATAATACCTTCCTCGTTGCACTGTGTTGTCGTAGCCCAGGTGTGATAATCATCTTGTCTGAAAACGTAGGCCTAGGCCTAATCAATACTGAAGCTTTGCCACCCCGGTACCACAGAACTCTGGAGGAACGCACAGATCTGACATTTCATAATCCGTTAACCTTTTGTCTTGCACCCTGGCAGGTAAATATTTAGCCTTTATCCCTAATATTTAGCAAATGAATGGCCTAATATCTAGCTGATATTTAGCTTAATTACTTGGGCTACACATCACCAGCCTCTCCCTTCCAGCTGAGTGGCAGGTAGCCTAGCGGTTAAGAGCGTTGGTCCAATAACCGAAAGGTCGCTTGTTCTGAAGCAGCTATGTGTTAAATCTGTCGATGTGCCCTTGTGCAAAGCGCTTAAACCTGATTGCTCCTGTATGTCGCTCTGGATAAGAGCGTCTGATAAATAACTAAAACGTTCCTTTTTGGCGCTATAGGCTACAAAAACTATAGGACATTCATATTTTATCGATTTATTTTTTACAAAGCCTAATAGCCTATTCGGGGAAAGATGCAGGCTTGCTTTGACTAATTGCTGAATGTAAAACAGGCCTACAGCACAGAAAATCAATTTTGTGGAGAGTTGAGGAGAGAAAGTGTGTTGATGTGATCACTTTTGGCTGATTATGATAACATTGTTGCACTGATGCATTTTAAATGGATGCACTGGACAGACAGAGAGATGAGCACAGTGAAAAATAAGACGCAAAGGAATTGACAACCATTAGAAAAATGGAAATCACTTGCAAACCACATGAGCAACGAGGCAATGAGATGCTGTAAAATATGTGCAGGCTCGGCGTTTGTTGTTCAATTGCTACATTTAAATACGAGTTACTATATTATTTTTAATTTGGCCTAGATGTACATTGAAGTATTATTTGCAATTGTCACTATGACAATGAACACTCCCTGAAAGCACTGGTCTGACCAGTATCTGTGTGTATGACCTCGTGAATGGTCTGAACCAGTATCTGTGGATTAGACCTCGTGAATGGTCTGAACCAGTATCTGTGTGTATGACCTCGTGAATGGTCTGAACCAGTATCTGTGGATTAGACCTCGTGAATGGTCTGAACAGTATCTGTGCGTTAGAATCTCGTGAATGGTCTGAACCAGTATCTGTGCATTAGACCTCGGTGAATGGTCTGAACCAGTATCTGTGCGTATGACCTCGTGAATGGTCTGAACCAGTATCTGTGTGTTAGACCGTGAATGGTCTGAACCAGTATCTGTGCTTATGACCTCGTGAATGGTCTGACCAGTATCTGTGTGTATGACCTCGTGAATGGTCTGAACCAGTATCTGTGTGTATGACCTCGTGAATGGTCTGACCAGTATCTGTGTGTATGACCTCGTGAATGGTCTGAACCAGTATCTGTGGATTAGACATCGTGAATGGTCTGAACCAGTATCTGTGCGTTAGACCTCGTGAATGGTCTGAACCAGTATCTGTGCATTAGACCTCGTGAATGGTCTGAACCAGTATCTGTGCATTAGACCTCGTGAATGGTCTGAACCAGTATCTGTGCTTATGACCTCGTGAATGGTCTGAACCAGTATCTGTGCATTAGACCTTGTGAATGGTCTGAACCAGTATCTGTGCATTAGACCTCGTGAATGGTCTGAACCAGTATCTGTGTGTTAGACCTCGTGAATGGTCTGAACCAGTATCTGTGCTTATGACCTCGTGAATGGTCTGAACCAGTATCTGTGCATTAGACCTCGTGAATGGTCTGAACCAGTATCTGTGCATTAGACCTCGTGAATGGTCTGACCAGTATCTGTGCTTATGACCTCGTGAATGGTCTGAACCAGTATCTGTGCATTAGACCTTGTGAATGGTCTGAACCAGTATCTGTGCATTAGACCTCGTGAATGGTCTGACCAGTATCTGTGCTTATGACCTCGTGAATGGTCTGAACCAGTATCTGTGCATTAGACCTTGTGAATGGTCTGAACCAGTATCTGTGCATTAGACCTCGTGAATGGTCTGAACCAGTATCTGTGCATTAGACCTCGTGAATGGTCTGACCAGTATCTGTGCTTATGACCTCGTGAATGGTCTGAACCAGTATCTGTGCATTAGACCTCGTGAATGGTCTGAACCAGTATCTGTGCTTATGACCTCGTGAATGGTCTGAACCAGTATCTGTGCTTATGACCTCGTGAATGGTCTGAACCAGTATCTGTGTGTTAGACCTCGTGAATGGTCTGAACCAGTATCTGTGCTTATGACCTCGTGAATGGTCTGAACCAGTATCTGTGTGTTAGACCTCGTGAATGGTCTGAACCAGTATCTGTGCTTATGACCTCGTGAATGGTCTGAACCAGTATCTGTGTGTTAGACCTCGTGAATGGTCTGAACCAGTATCTGTGCTTATGACCTCGTGAATGGTCTGAACCAGTATCATGTGTTAGACCTCGTGAATGGTCTGAACCAGTATCTGTGCTTATGACCTCGTGAATGGTCTGAACCATCTGTGTGT
>NC_060190.1:8493612-8498612 GCF_021184085.1 Oncorhynchus gorbuscha | reverse complement strand
GTTTAGCTCTCTGTAGTGTGTGTGTGTGTGTGTGTGTGTGTGTGTGTGTGTGTGTGTGTGTGTGTGTGTGTGTGTGTGTGTGTGTGTGTGTGTGTGTGTGTGTGTGTGTGTGTGTGTGTGTGTGTGTGTGTGTGTGCTTAGCTCTCTGTAGTGTGGTTGTGTTTGTGTTTGTGTTTGTGTTTGTGTTTGTGTGCGTGTGTGTGTGTGTGTGTGTGTGTGTGTGTGTGTGTGTGTGTGTGTGTGTGTGTGTGTGTGTGTGTGTGTGTGTGTGTGTGTGTGTGTGTGTTGTGTTCAGCTCTCTGTAGTGTGTGTGTGTGTGTGTGTGTGTGTGTGTGTGTGTGTGTGTGTGTGTGTGTGTGTGTGTGTGTGTGTGTGTGTGTGTGTGTGTGTGTGTGTGTGTTCAGCTCTCTGTGAGTGTGTGTGTGTGTGTGTGTGTGTGTGTGTGTGTGTGTGTGTGTGTGTGTGTGTGTGTGTGTGTGTGTGTGTGTGTGTGTGTGTGTGTGTGTGTGTGTTTAGTTCTCACAGTATGGTTGTGTGTGTGTGTGTGTGTTTAGCTCTCTGTAGTGTGGTTGTGTGTGTGTGCGTGTGTGTGGTCTTAGCTCTCTGTAGTGTGGTTGTGTTTGTGTTCGTGTGTGTATGTGTGTGTGTGTGTTTTAGCTCTCTGTAGTGTGGTTGTGTTTTTGTGTGTGTGTGTGTGTGTTTAGTTCTCTGTAGTGTGGATTTGTGTTTGTGTGTGTGTGTGTGTGTTTAGCTCTCTGTCGTGTGTGTGTGTGTGTGTTTAGGGGCTCTCTGTAGTGTGGTTGTGTTTGTGTGTGTGTGTTTAGCTCTGTAGTGTGTGTGTGTGTGTGTTTATCTCTGTAGTGTGGTTGTGTTTGTGTGTGTGTGTGTGTGTTTAGCTCTCTGTCGTGTGTGTGTGTGTGTTGTGTGTGTGTGTTTTTAGCTCTGTGGTGTGTGTGTGTGTGTGTGTGTGTGTGTGTGTGTGTGTGTGTGTGTGTGTTCAGCTCTCTGTAGTGTGTGTGTATGTGTGTGTGTATGTATGTGTTTGTTTGTGTGTGTGTGTGGGGTGTGTGTGTGTTTCAGCTCTGGTGTGGGTTGTGTGTGTGTGTGCGTGTGTGTGTGTGTGTGTGTTCAGCTCTCTGTGGTGTGTGTGTGTGTGTGTGTGTGTGTGTGTGTGTGTGTGTGTGTGTGTGTGTGTGTGTGTGTGTGTGTGTGTGTTTGGCTCTCTGTAGTGTGTGTGTGTGTAATGTGTGTGTGTGTGTGTTTAGTTCTCTGTAGTATGGTTGTGTGTGTGTGTGTGTGTGTTAGCTCTCTGTGGTGTGGTTGTGTGTGTGTGTGTGCGTGTGTGTGTGTGTGTGCTGCTCTGTGGGTAATGGTTGTGTTTGTGTGTGTGTGTGTGTTTGAGCTCTCTGTATGTATGTGTTTGTTTGTGTGTGTGGGTGTGTGTGTGTTCAGCTCTCTGCTTAGTGTGTTTTGTGTTTGTGTGTTTGTGTGTGTGTGTGTTTAGTTCTCTGTAGTGTGGTTGTGTTTGTGTGTGTGTGTGTGTTTAGCTCTCTGTCGTGTGTGTGTGTGTGTTTAGCTCTCTGTAGTGTGGTTGTGTTTGTGTGTGTGTGTTTAGCTCTCTGTAGTGTGTGTGTGTGTGTGTGTTTAGCTCTCTGTAGTGTGGTTGTGTTTGTGTGTGTGTGTTTAGCTCTCTGTCGTGTGTGTGTGTGTGTGTTGTGTGTGTGTGTGTTTAGCTCTGTAGTGTGTGTGTGTGTGTGTGTGTGTGTGTGTGTGTGTGTGTGTGTGTGTGTGTGTGTGTGTGTGTGTGTGTGTGTGTGTGTGTGTGTGTGTGTGTGTGTGTGTGTGTGTGTTTAGTTCTCTGTAGTGTGGTTGTGTGTGTGTGTGTTTAGCTCTCTGTAGTGTGTGTGTGTGTGTGTGTGTGTGTGTGTGTGTGTGTGTGTGTGTGTGTGTGTGTGTGTGTGTGTGTGTGTGTGTGTGTGTGTGTGTGTGTGTGTGTGTGTGCTTACCTCTCTGTAGTGTGGTTGTGTTTGTGTTTGTGTTTGTGTGCGTGTGTGTGTGTGTGTGTGTGTGTGTGTGTGTGTGTGTGTGTTCAGCTCTCTGTAGTGTGTGTGTGTGTGTGTGTGTGTGTGTGTGTGTGTGTGTGTGTGTGTGTGTGTGTGTGTGTGTGTGTGTGTGTGTTTAGTTCTCTGTAGTGTGGTTGTGTGTGTGTGTGTTTAGCTCTCTGTAGTGTGTGTGTGTGTGTGTGTGTGTGTGTGTGTGTGTGTGTGTGTGTGTGTGTGTGTGTGTGTGTGTGTGTGTGTGTGTGTGTGTGTGTGTGCTTAGCTCTCTGTAGTGTGGTTGTGTTTGTGTTTGTGTTTGTGTTTGTGTGCGTGTGTGTGTGTGTGTGTGTGTGTGTGTGTGTGTGTGTGTGTGTGTGTGTGTGTGTGTGTGTGTGTGTGTGTGTGTGTGTGTGTGTGTGTGTGTTCAGCTCTCTGTAGTGTGTGTGTGTGTGTGTGTGTGTGTGTGTGTGTGTGTGTGTGTGTGTGTGTGTGTGTGTGTGTGTGTGTGTGTGTGTGTGTGTGTGTGTGTGTGTTTAGTTCTCTGTAGTATGGTTGTGTGTGTGTGTGTGTGTTTAGCTCTCTGTAGTGTGGTTGTGTGTGTGTGTGTGCGTGTGTGTGTGTGCTTAGCTCTCTGTAGTGTGGTTGTGTTTGTGTTCGTGTGTGTATGTGTGTGTGTGTGTTTAGCTCTCTGTAGTGTGGTTGTGTTTGTGTGTGTGTGTGTGTGTGTTTAGTTCTCTGTAGTGTGGTTGTGTTTGTGTGTGTGTGTGTGTTTAGCTCTCTGTCGTGTGTGTGTGTGTGTGTTTAGCTCTCTGTAGTGTGGTTGTGTTTGTGTGTGTGTGTTTAGCTCTCTGTAGTGTGTGTGTGTGTGTTTATCTCTCTGTAGTGTGGTTGTGTTTGTGTGTGTGTGTGTGTGTTTAGCTCTCTGTCGTGTGTGTGTGTGTTGTGTGTGTGTGTGTTTAGCTCTGTAGTGTGTGTGTGTGTGTGTGTGTGTGTGTGTGTGTGTGTGTGTGTGTGTGTGTGTGTGTGTGTGTGTGTGTGTGTGTGTGTGTGTGTTCAGCTCTCTGTAGTGTGTGTGTATGTGTGTGTGTATGTATGTGTTTGTTTGTGTGTGTGTGTGGGTGTGTGTGTGTGTGTTCAGCTCTCTGTAGTGTGGTTGTGTGTGTGTGTGTGTGTGCGTGTGTGTGTGTGTGTGTGTGTTCAGCTCTCTGTAGTGTGTGTGTGTGTGTTCAGCTCTCTGTAGTGTGTGTGTGTGTAATGTGTGTGTGTGTGTGTTTAGTTCTCTGTAGTATGGTTGTGTGTGTGTGTGTGTGTTTAGCTCTCTGTAGTGTGGTTGTGTGTGTGTGTGTGCGTGTGTGTGTGTGTGTGTGCTTAGCTCTCTGTAGTGTGGTTGTGTTTGTGTGTGTGTGTGTGTTTAGCTCTCTGTATGTATGTGTTTGTTTGTGTGTGTGTGTGGGTGTGTGTGTGTGTGTTCAGCTCTCTGTAGTGTGTTTGTGTTTGTGTGTTTGTGTGTGTGTGTGTGTTTAGTTCTCTGTAGTGTGGTTGTGTTTGTGTGTGTGTGTGTGTTTAGCTCTCTGTCGTGTGTGTGTGTGTGTTTAGCTCTCTGTAGTGTGGTTGTGTTTGTGTGTGTGTGTTTAGCTCTCTGTAGTGTGTGTGTGTGTGTGTGTTTAGCTCTCTGTAGTGTGGTTGTGTTTGTGTGTGTGTGTTTAGCTCTCTGTCGTGTGTGTGTGTGTGTGTTGTGTGTGTGTGTGTTTAGCTCTGTAGTGTGTGTGTGTGTGTGTGTGTGTGTGTGTGTGTGTGTGTGTGTGTGTGTGTGTGTGTGTGTGTGTGTGTGTGTGTGTGTGTGTGTGTGTTTAGTTCTCTGTAGTGTGGTTGTGTGTGTGTGTGTTTAGCTCTCTGTAGTGTGGTTGTGTGTGTGTGTGTGTGTGTGTGTGTGTGTGTGTGTGTGTGTGTGTGTGTGTGTGTGTGTGTGTGTGTGTGTGTGTGTGTGTGTGTGTGTGTGCTTACCTCTCTGTAGTGTGGTTGTGTTTGTGTTTGTGTTTGTGTGCGTGTGTGTGTGTGTGTGTGTGTGTGTGTGTGTGTGTGTGTGTGTGTGTGTGTGTGTGTGTGTGTGTGTGTGTGTGTGTGTGTGTGTGTGTGTGTGTGTGTGTGTGTTCAGCTCTCTGTAGTGTGTGTGTGTGTGTGTGTGTGTGTGTGTGTGTGTGTGTGTGTGTGTGTGTGTGTGTGTGTGTGTGTGTGTGTGTGTGTGTGTGTGTGTGTGTGTGTGTTTAGTTCTCTGTAGTATGGTTGTGTGTGTGTGTGTGTTTAGCTCTCTGTAGTGTGGTTGTGTGTGTGTGTGTGCGTGTGTGTGTGTGCTTAGCTCTCTGTAGTGTGGTTGTGTTTTTGTTCGTGTGTGTATGTGTGTGTGTGTGTTTAGCTCTCTGTAGTGTGGTTGTGTTTGTGTGTGTGTGTGTGTGTGTTTAGTTCTCTGTAGTGTGGTTGTGTTTGTGTGTGTGTGTGTGTTTAGCTCTCTGTCGTGTGTGTGTGTGTGTTTAGCTCTCTGTAGTGTGGTTGTGTTTGTGTGTGTGTGTTTAGCTCTCTGTAGTGTGTGTGTGTGTGTTTATCTCTCTGTAGTGTGGTTGTGTTTGTGTGTGTGTGTGTGTGTTTAGCTCTCTGTCGTGTGTGTGTGTGTTGTGTGTGTGTGTGTTTAGCTCTGTAGTGTGTGTGTGTGTGTGTGTGTGTGTGTGTGTGTGTGTGTGTGTGTGTGTGTGTGTGTGTGTGTGTGTGTGTGTGTGTGTGTGTGTGTGTGTGTGTGTGTGTGTGTGTGTGTGTGTTCAGCTCTCTGTAGTGTGTGTGTATGTGTGTGTGTATGTATGTGTTTGTTGTGTGTGTGTGTGGGTGTGTGTGTGTGTGTTCAGCTCTCTGTAGTGTGGTGTGTGTGTGTGTGTGTGTGCTGTGTGTGTGTGTGTGTGTTCAGCTCTCTGT
>NC_060190.1:8470252-8493512 GCF_021184085.1 Oncorhynchus gorbuscha | reverse complement strand
CTGTCTGCAGTGTGGTGTCTCTCTCTGTCTCTGTCACTATCCCTCTGTGCGGTGTGTGTCTCTCTCTGTCGCTGTCACTATCCCTCTCTGTGCGGTGTGTGTGTCTCTCTCTGTCTCTGTCACTATCCCTCTCTGTGCGGTGTGCCCTCTCTGTGCGGTGTGTGTGTCTCTCTCTGTGTGGTGTGTCTCTCTGTCTCTGTCACTATCCCTCTCTGTGCGGTGTGTGTCTCTCTGTCTCTGTCACTATCCCTCACCGTGCTGTGTGTGTCTCTCTCTGTCTCTGTCACTATCCCTCTCTGTGCTGTGTGTGTCTCTCTCTGTGCTGTGTGTCTCTGTCTCTGTCACTATCCCTCTCTGTGCGGTGTGTCTCTCTGTGTGCTGTGTGTCTCTCTCTGTCTGGTGTGTGTTCTCTCTGTGCTGTGTGTGTCTCTCTGTCTCTGTCACTATCCCCTCACTGTGCTGTGTGTCTCTCTCTGTCTCTGTCACTATCCCTCACCGTGCTGTGGTGTGTCTCTCTGTCTCTCTGTGCTGTGTGTCTCTCTCTGTCTCTATCACTATCCCTCACCGTGCTGTGTGTGTGTGCTGTGTGTGTCTCTCTCTGTCTCTGTCACTATCCCTCACTGTGCTGTGTGTCTCTCTGTCTCTGTCACTATCCCTCTCTGTGCTGTGTGTCTCTCTCTGTCTCTGTCACTATCCCTCTCTGTGCGGTGTGTCTCTTTGTCTCTGTCACTATCCCTCTCTGTGCTGTGTGTGTCTCTCTCTGTCTCTGTCACTATCCCTCTCTGTGGTGTGTGTGTCTCTTTGTCTCTGTCACTATCCCTCTCTGTGCTGTGTGTCTCTCTCTGTCTCTGTCACTATCCCTCTCTGTGCGGTGTGTGTCTCTTTGTCTCTGTCACTATCCCTCTATCTACAGTGTGGTGTATCTCTCTCTGTCTCTGTCACTATCCCTCTCTGTGCGTGTGTGTGTCTCTGTCTCTGTCACTATCCCCTCTGTGCTGTGTGTGTCTCCTCTCTGTCTCTGTCACTATCCTCTCTGTGCGGTGTGTGTGTCTCTTTGTCTCTGTCACTATCCTCTCTGTACGGTGTGGTGTGTCTCTCTGTCTCTGTCACTATCCCTCTCTGTGCGGTGTGTGTCTCTCTCTGTCGCTGTCACTATCCCTCTCTGTGCGGTGGTGTGTCTCTCTGTCTCTGTCACTATCCCTCTCTGTGCGGTGTGTGTCTCTCTGTCGCTGTCACTATCCCTCACCGTGCTGTGTGTGTCTCTCTCTGTCTCTGTCACTATCCCTCTCTGTGCGGTGTGTCTCTCTCTGTCGCTGTCACTATCCCTCACCGTGCTGTGTGTGTCTCTCTCTGTCTCTGTCACTATCCCTCTCTGTGCGGTGTGTGTCTCTCTCTCTGTGCGGTGTGTGTCTCTCTGTCTCTGTCACTATCCCTCTCTGTGCTGTGTGTGTCTCTCTGTCTCTGTCACTATCCCTCTCTGTGCTGTGTGTGTCTCTCTCTGTCTCTGTCACTATCCCTCTGTGCGGTGTGTGTCTCTTGTCTCTGTCACTATCCCTCTGTGCGGTGTGTGTCTCTCTGTCTCTGTCACTATCCCTCTGTCGGTGTGTGTCTCTCTGTCTCTGTCACTATCCCTCTCTGTGCTGTGTGTGTCTCTGTCTCTGTCACTATCCCTCTCTGTGCTGTGTGTGTCTCTCTCTGTCTCTGTCACTATCCCTCTCTGTGCTGTGTGTGTCTCTCTGTCTCTGTCACTATCCCTCTCTGTGCGGTGTGTGTCTCTTTGTCTCTGTCACTATCCTCTCTCTACGGTGTGGTGTATCTCTCTGTCTCTGTCACTATCCCTCTCTGTGCGGTGTGTGTCTCTCTGTCTCTGTCACTATCCCTCTCTGTGCTGTGTGTGTCTGTCTCTGTCACTATCCCTGTCTGTGCGGTGTGTGTGTCTCTTTGTCTCTGTCACTATCCCCTCTCTGTACGGTGTGTCTCTCTCTGTCGCTGTCACTATCCTCTCTGTGCGTGTGTGTGTGTCTCTGTCTCTGTCACTATCCTCTCTGTGCGTTGTGTGTGTCTTTCTGTGCTGTGAGTGTCTCTCTCTGTCTCTGTCACTATCCCTCTCTGTGCGGTGTGTGTGTCTCTCTGTCGCTGTCACTATCCCTCTCTGTATGGTGTGTGTCTCTCTCTGTGCGGTGTGTCTCTCTGTGTGGTGTGTCTCTCTGTCTCTGTCACTATCCCTCACCGTGCTGTGTGTGTCTCTCTGTCTCTGTCACTATCCCTCTCTGTGCGGTGTGTCTCTCTCTGTGCGGTGTGTCTCTCTCTGTGTGGTGTGTCTCTCTGTGCGGTGTGTCTCTCTATGTCTCTGTCACTATCCCTCTCTGTGCGGTGTCTCTCTATGTCTCTGTCACTATCCCTCTCTGTGCTGTGTGTGTCTCTCTCTGTCGCTGTCACTATCCCTCACCGTGCGGTGTGTCTTTGTCTCTGTCTGTGCGGTGTGTCTCTCTGTCTCTGTCACTATCCCTCTGTGCGGTGTGTGTGTCTCTCTGTCTCTGTCACTATCCCTCTCTGTGCTGGTGTGTGTCTCTCTCTGTCGCTGTCACTATCCCTCTCTGTGCGGTGTGTCTCTTTGTGCTGTCACTGTCCCTCTCTGTGCTGTGTGTGTCTCTCTCTGTCTCTGTCACTATCCCTCACCGTGCTGTGTGTGTCTCCCTCTGTCTCTGTCACTATCCCTCTCTGTGCGGTGTCTCTCTGTGTCACTATCCCTCTCTGTGCGGTGTGTGTCTCTCTGTCTCTGTCACTATCCCTCTCTGTGCTGTGTGTCTCTCTCTGTCTCTGTCACTATCCCTCTCTGTGCTGTGTTTGTGTCTCTTTGTCTCTGTCACTATCCCTCTGTGCGGTGTGGTGTGTCTCTCTCTGTCTCTGTCACTATCCCTCTCTGTACGGTGTGGTGTCTCTCTCTGTCTCTGTCACTATCCTCTGTGCGGTGTGTCTCTCTGTGCTGTCACTATCCCTCTCTGTGTGTGTGTGTCTCTCTGTCTCTGTCACTATCCCTCTCTGTGCTGGTGTGTGTGTCTCTCTGTCACTGTCACTATCCCTCTCTGTGCGGTGTGGTGTGTCTCTCTCTGTCTCTGTCACTATCCCTCACCGTGCTGTGTGTGTCTCTCTCTGTCTCTGTCACTATCCCTCTCTGTGCTGTGTGTGTATCTCTCTCTGTGCTGCTGTGTGTGTCTCTCTGTCTCTGTCACTATCCCTCTCTGTGCGGTGTGTGTCTCTCTCTATGTCTCTGTGTCTCTCTCTGTGTGGTGTGTGTCTCTCTGTCTCTGTCACTATCCCTCTCTGTGCTGTGTGTGTCTCTCTATGTCTCTGTCACTATCCCTCACCGTGCTGTGTGTGTGTCTCTCTGTCTCTGTCACTATCCCTCTCTGTGCTGTGTGTGTCTCTCTCTGTCTGTGTGTGTGTCTCTCTCTGTCTCTGTGTATCCCTCTCTGTGCGGTGTGTGTCCCTCTCTGTGCGGTGTGTGTGTCTCCTCTCTGTGTGGTGTGTGTCTCTCTCTGTGCTGTGTGTGTCTCTCTCTGTCTCTGTCACTATCCCTCTCTGTGCGGTGTGTCTCTCTCTGTCTCTGTCACTATCCCTCCGTGCTGTGTGTGTCTCTCTGTCTCTCTGTGCTGTGTGTCTCTCTCTGTCTCTGTCACTATCCCTCACCGTGCTGTGTGTCTGTCTCTGTCTCTCTCTGTGCTGTGTGTCTCTCTGTCTCTATCACTATCCCTCACCGTCTGTGTGTGTGTCTCTCTGTCTCTCTCTGTGCTGTGTGTCTCTCTCTGTCTCTGTCACTATCCCTCTCTGTGCGGTGTGTGTGTCTCTCTGTCTCTGTCACTATCCCTCTCTGTGCTGTGTGTGTCTCTCTCTGTCTCTGTCACTATCCCTCTCTGTGCGTTTGTGTCTCTTTGTCTCTGTCACTATCCCTCTCTGTGCTGTGTGTGTCTCTCTCTGTCTCTGTCACTATCCTCTCTCTGTGCGGTGTGTGTCTCTTTGTCTCTGTCACTATCCCTCTATCTACAGTGTGGTGTATATCTCTCTGTCTCTGTCTCTGTCACTATCCCTCTCTGTGCGGTGTGTGTCTCTCTCTGTCTCTGTCACTATCCCTCTCTGTGCTGTGTGTGTCTCTCTCTGTCTCTGTCACTATCCCTCTCTGTGCGGTGTGTGTGTCTCTTTGTCTCTGTCACTCCCTCTGCTGGTGAGTGTGTCTCTCTCTGTCTCTGTCACTATCCCTCTCTGTGTGGTGTGTCTCTCTGTCGCTGTCACTATCCCTCTCTGTGCGGTGTGTGTGTCTCTCTCTGTCTCTGTCACTATCCCTCTCTGTGGTGTGTGTGTCTCTCTGTCGCTGTCACTATCCCTCACCGTGCTGTGTGTGTCTCTCTCTGTCTCTGTCACTATCCCTCTCTGTGCGGTGTGTGTCTCTCTCTGTCGCTGTCACTATCCCTCACCGTGCTGTGTGTGTCTCTCTGTCTCTGTCACTATCCTCTGTGCGGTGTGTGTCTCTCTCTGTGCAGTGTGTGTCTCTCTCTGTCTCTGTCACTATCCCTCTCTGTGCTGTGTGTGTCTCTCTCTGTCTCTGTCACTATCCCTCTCTGTGCTGTGTGTGTCTCTCTCTGTCTCTGTCACTATCCCTCTCTGTGCGTGTGTGTCTCTTTGTCTCTGTCACTATCCCTCTCTGTGCGGTGTGTGTCTCTCTGTCTCTGTCACTATCCTCTCTGTGCGTGTGTGTCTCTCTGTCTCTGTCACTATCCCTCTCTGTGCTGTGTGTGTCTCTCTCTGTCTCTGTCACTATCCCTCTCTGTGCTGTGTGTGTCTCTCTCTGTCTCTGTCACTATCCCTCTCTGTGCTGTGTGTCTCTCTCTGTCTCTGTCACTATCCCTCTCTGTGCGGTGTGTGTCTCTTTGTCTCTGTCACTATCCCTCTCTCTACGGTGTGGTGTATCTCTCTGTCTCTGTCACTATCCCTCTGTGCGGTGTGTGTCTCTCTGTCTCTGTCACTATCCCTCTCTGTGCTGTGTGTGTCTGTCTCTGTCACTATCCCTGTCTGTGCGGTGTGTGTGTCTCTTTGTCTCTGTCACTATCCCTCTCTGTACGGTGTGTCTCTCTCTGTGGCTGTCACTATCCCTCTCTGTGCGGTGTGTGTGTGTGTCTCTGTCTCTGTCACTATCCCTCTCTGTGCGTTTGTGTGTGTCTTTCTGTGCTGTGAGTGTCTCTCTCTGTCTCTGTCACTATCCCTCTCTGTGCGGTGTGTGTCTCTCTCTGTCGCTGTCACTATCCCCTCTGTGCGGTGTGTGTCTCTCTCTGTGCGTGTGTCTCTCTCTGTGTGGTGTGTCTCTCTGTCTCTGTCACTATCCCTCACCGTGCTGTGTGTGTCTCTCTCTGTCTCTGTCACTATCCCTCTCTGTGCGGTGTGTGTCTCTCTCTGTGCGGTGTGTCTCTCTCTGTGTGGTGTGTCTCTCTCTGTGCGGTGTGTCTCTCTATGTCTCTGTCACTATCCTCTCTCTGTGCGGTGTGTCTCTCTATGTCTCTGTCACTATCCCTCTCTGTGCGGTGTGTGTCTCTCTCTGTCGCTGTCACTATCCCTCACCGTGCGGTGTGTGTGTCTCTCTATGTCTCTGTCACTATCCCTCTCTGTGCGGTGTGTGTGTCTCTCTATGTCTCTGTCACTATCCTCTCTGTGCGGTGTGTCTCTCTCTGTCGCTGTCACTATCCCTCTGTGCGGTGTGTGTCTCTCTCTGTGCGGTGTGTCTCCTCTCTGTGTGGTGTGTCTCTCTGTCTCTGTCACTATCCCTCACCGTGCTGTGTGTGTCTCCCTCTGTCTCTGTCACTATCCCTCTCTGTGCGGTGTGTGTCTCTCTGTGCGGTGTGTCTCTCTCTGTGTGTTGTGTCTCTCTGTGCGGTGTGTCTCTCTATGTCTCTGTCACTATCCCTCTCTGTGCTGTGTTTGTGTCTCTATGTCTCTGTCACTATCCCTCTATGTGCGGTGTGTGTGTCTCTCTATGTCTCTGACACTATCCCTCTCTGTGCGGTGTGTGTCTCTCTCTGTCGCTGTCACTATCCCTCTCTGTGCGGTGTGTGTCTCTCTCTGTGCGGTGTGTCTCTCTCTGTGTGGTGTGTCTCTCTGTCTCTGTCACTATCCCCACCGTGCTGTGTGTGTCTCTCTGTCTCTGTCACTATCCCTCTCTGTGCGGTGTGTGTCTCTCTCTGTGCGGTGTGTCTCTCTGTGTGGTGTGTCTCTCTCTGTGTGTGTGTCTGTCACTATCCCTCTCTGTGCGGTGTGTGTGTCTCTCTATGTCTCTGTCACTATCCCTCTCTCTGTGCGGTGTGTGTGTCTCTCTATGTCTCTGTCACTATCCCTCTCTGTGCTGTGTGTGTCTCTATGTCTCTGTCACTATCCTCTCTGTGCTTGTGTCTCTCTATGTCTCTGTCACTATCCCTCTCTGTGCGGTGTGTGTGTGTCTCTATGTCTCTGTCACTATCCCTCTCCGTGTGTGTGTGTCTCTATGTCTCTGTCACTATCCCTCTCTGTGCGTGTGTGTGTCTCTCTATGTCTGTCACTATCCCCTCTGTGCGGTGTGTGTCTCTCTATGTCTCTGTCACTATCCCTCTCTGTGCGGTGTGTGTGTCTCTCTATGTCTCTGTCACTATCCCTCTCTGTGCGGTGTGTGTGTCTCTCTATGTCTCTGTCACTATCCCTCTCTGTGCTGTGTGTGTCTCTATGTCTCTGTCACTATCCCTCTCTGTGCTGTGTGTGTCTCTCTATGTCTCTGTCACTATCCCTCTCTGTGTGTGTGTGTGTGTCTCTCTATGTCTCTGTCACTATCCCTCTCTGTGCTGTGTGTGTCTCTCTATGTCTCTGTCAATATCCCTCTCTGTGCGGTGTGTGTGTCTCTCTATGTCTCTGTCAATATCCTCTCTGTGCGTGGTGTGTCTCTCTATGTCTCTGTCACTATCCCTCTCTGTGCTGTGTTTGTGTCTCTCTATGTCTCTGTCACTATCCCTCTCTGTGGTGTGTGTGTGTCTCTCTATGTCTCTGTCACTATCCCTCTCTGTGCGGTGTGTGTCTCTTTGTCTCTGTCACTATCCCTCTCTGTGCTGTGTGTCTCTCTATGTCTCTGTCACTATCCCTCCTATGTGCGGTGTGTGTGTCTCTCTCTGTCGCTGTCACCCTATCCCTCTCTGTGTGTGTGTGTCTCTCTGTCTCTGTCACTATCCCTCTCTGTGCGGTGTGTGTGCTGTGCTGTGTGTCTCTCTATGTCTCTGTCACTATCCCTCTCCTGTGCTGGTTTGTGTCTCTCTGTCTCTGTCACTATCCCTCTCTGTGCGGTGGTGTCTCTCTCTGTGCGGTGTGTCTCTCTGTCTCTGTCACTATCCCTCACCGTGCTGTGTGTCTCTCTGTGTGTCACTATCCCTCACCGTGCTGTGTGTGTCTCTCTCTGTCTCTGTCACTATCCCTCTCTGTGCGTCTCTCTCTGTGCTGTCACTATCCCTCACCGTGCTGTGTGTGTCTCTTCTGTCTCTGTCACTATCCTCTCTGTGCGGGTGTCTCTCTCTGTGCGGTGTGTGTCTCTCTCTGTCTCTGTCACTATCCCTCTCTGTGCTGTGTGTGTCTCTCTGTCTCTGTCACTATCCCTCTCTGTGCTGTGTGTCTCTCTCTGTCTCTGTCACTATCCCTCTCTGTGCGGTGTGTGTCTCTTTGTCTCTGTCACTATCCCTCTCTGTGAGTGTCTCTCTGTCTCTGTCACTATCCCTCTCTGTGCGGTGTGTGTCTCTCTGTCTCTGTCACTATCCCTCTCTGTGCTGTGTGTGTCTCTCTCTGTCTCTGTCCATCCTCTCTGTGCTGTGTGTCTCTCTCTGTCTCTGTCACTATCCCTCTCTGTGCTGTGTGTGTTCCCTCTGTCTCTGTCACTATCCCTCTCTGTGGGTGTGTGTCTCTTTGTCTCTGTCACTATCCCTCTCTACGGTGTGGTGTATCTCTCTCTGTCTCTGTCTATCCCTCTCTGTGCGGTGTGTCTCTCTGTCTCTGTCACTATCCCTCTCTGTGCTGTGTGTCTGTCTCTGTCACTATCCCTGTCTGTGCGTGTGTGTGTCTCTTTGTCTCTGTCACTATCCCTCTCTGTACGGTGTGTGTCTCTCTGTCGCTGTCACTATCCCTCTCTGTGCGGTGTGTGTGTGTCTCTGTCTCTGTCACTATCCCTCTCTGTGCGGTGTGTGTGTCTTTCTGTGCTGTGGAGTGTCTCTGTCTCTGTCACTATCCCTCTCTGTGCGGTGTGTGTGTCTCTCTCTGTCGCTGTCACTATCCCTCTCTGTGCGGTGTGTCTCTCTCTGTGCGGTGTGTCTCTCTCTGTGTGGTGTGTCTCTCTGTCTCTGTCACTATCCCTCACCGTGCTGTGTGTGTCTCTCTCTGTCTCTGTCACTATCCTCTCTGTGCGGTGTGTGTCTCTCTCTGTGCGGTGTGTCTCTCTCTGTGGTGTGTGTCTCTGTCACTCATCCTCTCTGTGCGGTGTCTCTCTGTCACTATCCCTCTCTCGGTGTGTCTCTATGTCTCTGTCACTATCCCTCTCTGTGCGGTGTGTGTCTCTCTCTGTTGTCACCGTCAGGTGTGTGTGTCTCTATGTCTCTGTCACTATCCCTCTCTGTGCGGTGTGTGTGTCTCTCTATGTCTCTGTCACTATCCTCTCCTGTGCGGTGTGTGTCTCTCTCTGTCGCTGTCACTATCCCTCTCTGTGCGGTGTGTGTCTCTCTCTGTGCGGTGTGTCTCTCTCTGTGTGGTGTGTCTCTCTGTCTCTGTCACTATCCCTCACCGTGCTGTGTGTGTCTCTCTCTGTCTCTGTCACTATCCCTCTCTGTGCGGTGTGTGTCTCTCTCTGTGCGGTGTGTCTCTCTCTGTGTTGTGTCTCTCGTTGTGGCTCTCTCTCTGTGCGGTGTGTCTCTCTATGTCTCTGTCACTATCCCTCTCTGTGCTGTGTTTGTGTCTCTATGTCTCTGTCACTATCCCTCTCTGTGCGGTGTGTGTGTCTCTCTATGTCTCTGACACTATCCCTCTCTGTGCGGTGTGTGTGTCTCTCTGTCGCTGTCACTATCCCTCTCTGTGCGGTGTGTGTCTCTCTCATGTGCGGTGTGTCTCTCTCTGTGTGGTGTGTCTCTGTCTCTGTCACTATCCCTCACCGTGCTGTGTGTGTCTCTCTGTCTCTGTCACTATCCCTCTCTGTGCGGTGTGTGTCTCTCTCTGTGCGGTGTGTCTCTCTCTCTGTGGTGTGTCTCTCTCTGTGCGTGTGTGTCTCTCTATGTCTCTGTCACCCTATCCCTCTCTGTGCGGTGTGTGTGTCTCTCTATGTCTCTGTCACTATCCCTCTCTGTGTGTGTTTGTGTCTCTATGTCTGTGTGTGTATCCCTCTCTGTGTGTGTGTGTTCTCTGTGTCTCTGTCACTATCCCTCTCTGTGCAGTGTGTGTGTCTCTATGTCTCTGTGTGTATCCCTCTCTGTGCTGTGTGTGTCTCTCTGTGTCTCTGTGTGTGTCCCTCTCTGTGTGTGTGTGTCTCTCTCTGTGCGGTGTGTGTCTCTATGTCTCTGTGTGTCCCTCTCTGTGTGTGTGTGTGTGTCTCTATGTCTCTGTGTATCCCTCTCTGTGTGTGTGTGTGTGTCTCTATGTCTCTGTCACTATCCCTCTCTGTGCTGTGTGTGTGTCTCTATGTCTCTGTCACTATCCCTGTCTGTGTGTGTGTCTCTCTATGTGTGTGTCACTATCCCTCTCTGTGTGTGTGTGTGTCTCTCTATGTCTGTGTGTATCCCTCTCTGTGTGTGTGTGTGTCTCTCTATGTCTCTGTCACTATCCCTCTCTGTGTGTGTGTGTCTCTCTATGTCTCTGTCACTATCCCCTCTGTGCGGTGTGTGTGTCTCTGTGTGTGTGTGTCTCTGTGTGTGTGTGTCTCTCTCTCTCTGTGTGTGTGTGTGTCTCTCTATGTCTCTGTCACTATCCCTCTCTGTGCGGTGTGTGTGTGTCTCTGTCTCTGTGTGTGTCTGTGTCTCTGTGCGGTGTGTGTGTCTCTCTGTCTCTCTGTGTGTGTGTCTGTGTGTGTGTCGGTGTGTGTCTATGTCTCTGTCACTATCCCTCTCTGTGCGGTGTGTGTGTCTCTCTCTGTGTGTGTGTGTGTGTGTCTGTCACTATCTCTCTGTGCTGTGTGTGTCTCTCTATGTCTCTGTCACTATCCTCTCTGTGCGGTGTGTGTGTCTCTGTGTCTCTGTGTGTGGTGTGTCTCTATGTCTCTCCCTCTCTGTGCGGTGTGTGTGTCTCTCTCTGTGTGCTGTGTGCGGTGTGTGTGTCTCTATGTCTCTGTCACTATCCCTCTCTGTGCGTGTGTGTCTGTATGTCTGTCACTATCCCTCTCTGTGCTGTGTGTATGTCTCTGTGTGTATCCCTCTGTGCGGTGTGTGTGTCTCTCTGTGTGTGTGTCACTCTCCTCTCTGTGCTGTGTGTGTGTCTCTCTATGTCTCTGTCACTATCCCTCTCTGTGCGGTGTGTCTCTCTATGTCTCTGTCACTATCCCCTCTGTGCGGTGTGTGTCTCTCTGTCTCTGTCACTATCCCTCTCTGTGCAGTGTGTGTGTCTCTCTGTCTCTGTCACTATCCCTCTCTGTGCGTGTGTGTGTCTCTATGTCTCTGTCACTATCCCTCTCTGTGCGGTGTGTGTGTCTCTGTTCTGTCACTATCCCTCTCTGTGCTGTGTGTGTCTCTATGTCTCTGTCACTATCCCTCTCTATCCCTCTCTGTGCTGTGTGTGTGTCTCTCTATGTCTCTGTCACTATCCCTCTCTGTGCTGTGTGTCTCTCTCTGTCTCTGTCAATATCCCTCTCTGTGCGGTGTGTGTGTCTCTATGTCTCTGTCAATATCCCTCTCTGTGTGTGTGTGTCTCTCTCTGTCTCTGTCACATCCCTCTCTGTGCGGTGTGTGTGTCTCTCTCTGTCCTCTCTCTGTGCTGTGTTTGTGTGTCTCTGTCACTATCTCTCTGTGCTGTGTGTGTCTCTCTCTGTCTCTGTCACTATCCCTCTCTGTGCGGTGTGTGTGTCTCTCTCTCTGTGCTGTGTGTGTCTCTCTCTCTGTGCTGTGTGTGTCTCTCTCTGTCTCTGTCACTATCCCTCTCTGTGCGGTGTGTGTCTCTCTATGTCTCTGTCACTATCCCTCTCTGTGTGTGTGTGTGTCTCTATGTCTCTGTCACTATCCCTCTCTGTGCGGTTTGTGTCTCTCTCTGTCTCTGTCACTATCCCTCTCTGTGCGGTGTGTGTGTGTCTCTATGTCTCTGTCACTATCCCCTCTGTGCTGTGTGTGTGTGTCTCTATGTCTCTGTCACTATCCCTCTCTGTGCGGTGTGTGTGTCTCTCTATGTCTCTGTCACTATCCCTCTCTGTGCGGTGTGTGTCTCTCTATGTCTCTGTCACTATCCCCTGTGTGTGTGTCTCTGTCTCTGCGGTCCTATGTGTGTCTCTCTGTGTGTCTCTGTCTCTGTCACTATCCCTCTGTGCGGTGTGTCTCTATGTCTCTGTCACTATCCCTCTCTGTGCGGTGTGTGTCTCTCTATGTCTCTGTCACTATCCCTCTCTGTGCGGTGTGTGTGTCTCTCTATGTCTCTGTCACTATCCCTCTCTGTGCGGTGTGTGTCTATCTATGTCTCTGTCACTATCCCTCTGTGCGGTGTGTGTCTCTATGTCTCTGTCACTATCCTCTCTGTGCTGTGTGTGTGTCTCTCTCTGTGCTGTGTGTGTCTCCTCTCTGTGCGGTGTGTGTGTCTATGTCTCTCTCTCTGTGCTGTGTTTGTGTCTCTCTATGTCTCTGTCACTATCCCTCTCTGTGCGTGTGTGTGTCTCTCTCTGCTCTCTGTCACTATCTCTCTGTGCGGTGTGTGTCTCTCTCTCTGTGCTGTGTGTCTCTCTCTCTGTGTGGTGTGTGTCTCTATGTCCTGTCACTATCTCTGTGCGGTCTCTGTGTCTCTCTATGTCTCTGTCACTATCCCTCTCTGTGCGGTGTGTGTGTCTCTCTCTCTGTGTGTGTGTGTGTGTCTATCTCTCTCTGTGCTGTGTGTGTATCTCTCTCTGTGCTGTGTTTGTGTCTCTCTGTGTCTCTGTCACTATCCCTCTCTGTGCTGGTGTCTCTCTGTCTCTGTCACTATCCCTCTCTGTGGTGTGTGTGTCTCTCTCTGTCACTGTTTGTATCCCTCTCTGTGCGGTGTGTGTCCTCTCTGTCTCTGTCACTATCCCTCTCTGTGTGGTGTGTGTCTCTCTCTGTGCTGTGTGTCTCTCTCTCTGTGGTGTGTGTCTCTCTCTCTCTGTGCTGTGTGTGTCTCTCTATGTCTCTGTCACTATCCCCTCTGTGCGGTGTGTGTGTCTCTCTCTGTGCTGTCTCTCTCTCTGTGCTGTGTGTGTCTCTCTCTGTCTCTGTCACTATCCCTCTCTGTGCTGTGTGTGTCTCTGTCACTATCCCTCTCTGTGTGGTGTCTCTCTGTGTCTCTGTCACTATCCCTCTCTGTGCGGTGTGTGTCTCTCTGTCTCTGTCACTATCCCTCTCTGTGCGGTGTGTGTCTCTCTCTGTCTCTGTCACTATCCCCTCTGTGCGGTGTGTGTGTCTCTCTCTGTGGTGTGTGTCTCTCTCTGTGCTGTCACTATCCCTCTCTGTGCTGTGTGTGTGTCCTCTCACTCTCTCTGTGTGGTGTGTGTGTCTCTCTGTGCGGTGTGTCTCTCTCTGTGTGGTGTGTGTGTGTCTCTCTCTCTGTGCTGTGTTTGTGTCTCTCTATGTCTCTGTCACTATTCCTCTCTGTGCGGTGTGTGTGTCTCTCTCTCTGTGCGGTGTGTGTGTGTCTCTCTCTCTCTCTCTGTGCTGTGTTTGTGTCTCTCTATGTCTCTGTCACTATCCCTCTCTGTGCTGTGTGTCTCTCTATGTCTCTGTCACTATCCCTCTCTGTGCTGTGTGTCTCTCTCTGTCTCTGTCACTATCCCTCTCTGTGCTGTGTGTCTCTCTCTGTCTCTGTCACTATCCCTCTCTGTGCTGTGTGTCTCTCTCTGTCTCTGTCACTATCCCTCTCTGTGCGGTGTGTGTGTCTCTCTGTCTCTGTCACTATCCCTCTCTGTGCGGTGTGTGTCTCTCTCTGTCTCTGTCACTATCCCTCTCTGTGCGGTGTGTGTGTCTCTCTCTCTGTGCTGTGTGTGTCTCTCTCTCTGTGCGGTGTGTGTGTCTCTCTCTCTGTGCTGTGTGTGTCTCTCTCTGTCTCTGTCACTATCCCTCTCTGTGCGGTGTGTGTGTCTCTCTCTCTGTGCTGTGTGTGTCTCTCTCTCTGTGCTGTGTGTGTGTCTCTCTCTGTCTCTGTCACTATCCCTCTCTGTGCGGTGTGTGTCTCTCTATGTCTCTGTCACTATCCCTCTCTGTGCAGTGTGTGTGTCTCTATGTCTCTGTCACTATCCCTCTCTGTGCGGTGTGTGTCTCTCTCTGTCTCTGTCACTATCCCTCTCTGTGCGGTGTGTGTCTCTATGTCTCTGTCACTATCCCTCTCTGTGCGGTGTGTGTGTCTCTATGTCTCTGTCACTATCCCTCTCTGTGCGGTGTGTGTCTCTCTATGTCTCTGTCACTATCCCTCTCTGTGCGGTGTGTGTGTCTCTATGTCTCTGTCACTATCCCTCTCTGTGCGGTGTGTGTGTCTCTCTCTGTGCGGTGTGTGTCTCTCTATGTCTCTGTCACTATCCCTCTCTGTGCGGTGTGTGTCTCTCTATGTCTCTGTCACTATCCCTCTCTGTGCGGTGTGTGTCTATCTATGTCTCTGTCACTATCCCTCTCTGTGCGGTGTGTGTCTCTCTATGTCTCTGTCACTATCCCTCTCTGTGCGGTGTGTGTGTCTCTCTCTCTGTGCTGTGTGTGTCTCTCTCTCTGTGCGGTGTGTGTGTCTCTCTCTCTGTGCTGTGTTTGTGTCTCTCTATGTCTCTGTCACTATCCCTCTCTGTGCGGTGTGTGTCTCTCTCTCTGCTGTGTGTGTCTCTCTCTCTGTGCGGTGTGTGTGTCTCTCTCTGTGCTGTGTGTGTCTCTCTCTCTGTGCGGTGTGTGTCTCTCTATGTCTCTGTCACTATCCCTCTCTGTGCGGTGTGTGTCTCTCTCTCTGTGTGGTGTGTGTGTGTCTCTCTCTGTGCGGTGTGTCTCTCTATGTCTCTGTCACTATCCCTCTCTGTGCGGTGTGTGTGTCTCTCTCTCTGTGTGGTGTGTGTGTGTCTCTCTCTCTGTGCTGTGTGTGTCTCTCTCTCTGTGCTGTGTTTGTGTCTCTCTATGTCTCTGTCACTATCCCTCTCTGTGCTGTGTGTCTCTCTGTCTGTCACTATCCCTCTCTGTGCGGTGTGTGTGTCTCTCTCTCTGTGCTGTGTGTCTCTCTCTCTGTGCTGTGTGTCTGTCTCTCTGTCTGTCACTATCCCTCTCTGTGCGGTGTGTGTCTCTCTATGTCTCTGTCACTATCCCTCTCTGTGCGGTGTGTGTCTCTATGTCTCTGTCACTATCCCTCTCTGTGCGGTGTGTGTCTCTCTCTGTCTCTGTCACTATCCTCTCTGTGCGGTGTGTGTCTCTCTATGTCTCTGTCACTATCCCTCTCTGTGCGGTGTGTGTCTCTCTCTGTGCTGTGTGTGTCTCTCTGTGCGGTGTGTGTCTCTCTCTCTGTGCTGTGTGTGTCTCTCTATGTCTCTGGCACTATCCTCTCTGTGCGGTGTGTGTCTCTCTCTCTGCTGTGTGTGTCTCTCTCTGTGCGGTGTGTGTGTCTCTCTCTCTGTGCTGTGTGTGTCTCTCTCTCTGTGCGGTGTGTGTCTCTCTGTCTCTGTCACTATCCCTCTCTGTGCGGTGTGTGTCTCTCTCTGTGCGGTGTGTGTGTCTCTCTGTGTGGTGTGTCTCTCTCTGTGCTGTGTGTGTCTCTCTCTGTCTCTGTCACTATCCCTCTCTGTGCTGTGTGTGTCTCTGTCTCTGTCACTATCCCTCTCTGTGCGGTGTGTGTCTCTCTGTCTCTGTCACTATCCCTCTCTGTGCGGTGTGTGTCTCTCTGTCTCTGTCACTATCCCTCTCTGTGCTGTGTGTGTCTCTGTCACTATCCCTCTGTGCTGTGTGTGTCTCTCTCTGTGCGGTGTGTCTCTCTCTGTCTCTGTCACTATCCCTCTCTGTGCGGTGTGTGTCTCTCTCTGTGCGGTGTGTGTCTCTCTCTGTGCTGTGTCTGTCACTATCCCTCTCTGTGCTGTGTGTGCTGTGTGTGTCTCTCTGTGCTGTGTCACTATCCCTCATGTGCTGTGTGTGTCTCTCTCTGTCTCTGTCACTATCCCTCTCTGTGCTGTGTGTGTCTCTCTGTCTCTGTCACTATCCCCTCTCTGTGCAGGTGTGTGTCTCTCTCTGTGCGGTGTGTGTCTCTGTGCTGTGTGTGTCTCTCTCTGTCTCTGTCACTATATCTCTGTAATGTGTGTGTCTCTCTTTGCTGTGTGTGTCTCTCTGTCTCTGTCACTATCCCTCTCCGTGTGTGTGTCTCTCTGTCTCTGTCACTCTCCCTCACTGTGCTGTGTGTGTGTCTCTCTCTGTCTCTGTCACTATCCCTCTCTGTGCTGTGTGTGTCTCTCTCTGTCTCTGTCACTATCCCTCTCTGTGCGGTGTGTGTCTCTCTCTCTGTCACTATCCTCTCTGTCGGTGTGTGTCCCTCTGTGCTGTGTGTGTCTCTCTCTGTGCTGTGTGTGTCTCTCTGTCTCTGTCACTATCCCTCTCTGTGCTGTGTGTGTCTCTCTCTGTGCGGTGTGTGTCTCTCTCTGTCTCTGTCACTATCCCTCTCTGTGCTGTGTGTGTCTCTCTCTGTGCGGTGTGTGTGTCTCTCTCTGTGCTGTGTGTGTCTCTCTCTGTGCTGTGTGTGTCTCTCTCTGTGCTGTGTGTGTCTCTCTGTGCTGTGTGTGTCTCTCTCTGTGCTGTGTGTGTCTCTCTAATATAATATAATAATAATATAATAATAATATTTGCTGTGTGTGTCTCTCTCTGTGCTGTGTGTCTCTCTCTGTGCTGTGTGTGTCTCTCTCTGTGCGGTGTGTGTCTCTCTCTGTGCTGTGTGTGTCTCTCTCTGTGTGGTGTGTGTCTCCCTCTGTGCTGTGTGTGTCTCTCTCTGTGCAGTGTGTGTGTCTCTCTCTGTGCGGTGTGTGTCTCTCTGTCTCTGTCACTATCCCTCACCGTGCTGTGTGTGTCTCTCTCTGTCTCTGTCACTATCCCTCTCTGTGCGGTGTGTGTCTCTCTCTGTGCTGTGTGTGTCTCTCTCTGTCTCTGTCACTATCCCTCTCTGTGCGGTGTGTGTCTCTCTGTCTCTGTCACTATCCCTCTCTGTGCGGTGTGTGTCTCTCTCTGTGCTGTGTGTGTCTCTCTCTGTCTCTGTCACTATCCCTCTCTGTGCGGTGTGTGTCTCTCTCTGTCTCTGTCACTATCCCTCTCTGTGCGGTGTGTGTGTCTCTCTCTGTGCGGTGTGTCTCTCTCTGTCTCTGTCACTATCCCTCTCTGTGCGGTGTGTGTGTCTCTCTCTGTGCTGTGTGTGTCTCTCTCTGTCTCTGTCACTATCCCTCTCTGTGCGGTGTGTGTGTCTCTCTCTGTGCGGTGTGTCTCTCTCTGTCTCTGTCACTATCCCTCTCTGTGCTGTGTGTGTCTCTCTCTGTCTCTGTCACTATCCCTCTCTGTGCTGTGTGTGTCTCTCTCTGTCTCTGTCACTATCCCTCTCTGTGCTGTGTGTGTCTCTCTCTGTGCTGTGTGTGTCTCTCTCTGTGCGGTGTGTGTGTCTCTCTGTGCTGTGTGTGTCTCTCTAATATAATATAATAATAATATAATAATAATATTTGCTGTGTGTGTCTCTCTCTGTCTCTGTCACTATCCCTCACCGTGCTGTGTGTGTGTCTCTCTCTGTCTCTGTCACTATCCCTCACCGTGCTGTGTGTGTGTCTCTCTCTGTCTCTGTCACTATCCCTCTCTGTGCTGTGTGTGTCTCTCTCTGTCTCTGTCACTATCCCTCTCTGTGCTGTGTGTGTCTCTCTGTCTCTGTCACTATCCTTCACCGTGCTGTGTGTGTCTCTCTCTGCTGTCTCTGTCTCTGTCACTATCCCTCTCTGTGCTGTGTGTCTCTCTCTGTCTCTGTCACTATCCCTGTGTGCTGTGTGTGTCTCTCTCTGTCTCTGTCACTATCCCTCTCTGTGCTGTGTGTGACTCTCTCTGTCTCTGTCACTATCCCTCACTGTGCTGTGTGTGTCTCTCTGTCTCTGTCCCTCCTTCAGTGCTGTGTGTGTAATCTCTGTCTCTGTCCCTCTCTGTGCTTATGTCTCTCTCTGTCTGTGTCCCTCTGTGCTGTGTGTGTCTCTCTCTGTCTCTGTCACTATCCCTCTCTGTGCTGTGTGTGCTCTCAACTGTCTGTGTGCTGTGTGTGTCTCTCTCTGTTCTGTCTCTGTCCGTGTGTGTGTGTGTCTTTCTGTCTCTGTCCCTCTATGTGCTGTGTGTGGCTTACTTGAGTGCTGTTGTCACCTTACACCTGGCCCATCTAGATCTATCTGGTTTACAGGGGTTATATTGGTGTGTTGTGTTGGGAAGGCACGGTTAATTACTGTGGTGGGCTAAATCAGGGTCACACAGAGTGTATCTTGGTAGTCTTAAACAAATCTACTTTGAGACAACGGTAGACACCTCACACACACGGTTATGGGCTTAAAAAGAAGAAGACACCTGTACCATGTCGGATATAGAATTGAAATGTATTACATTTTGTGTTTGCATCCCAATATTACACTTTATACACGTCACAGAAGACTGGAATATACTGAACAAAAATATAAACGCAACATTCAACGATTTTTCTGAATTTATATAAGAAAATCAGTCAATTGAAATACATTCATTAGGCCTAAATGACTACAGACCCGTAGCATTCACGTCCGTAGGCAAGTGCTTTGAAAGGCTGGTAATGGCTCACATCAACACCATTATCCCAGAAACCCTAGACCCACTCCAATTTGCATACCGCCCAAACAGATCCACAGATGATGCAATCTCTATTGCACTCCACACTGCCCTTTCCCACATGGATAAAAGGAACACCTATGTGAGAATGCTGTTCATTGACTACAGCTCAGCGTTCAACACCATAGTGCCCACGGAGCTCATCACTAAGCTAAGGACCTGGGACTAAACACCTCCCTCTGCAACTGGATCCTGGACTTCCTGATGGGCCGCCCCCAGGTGGTGAGGGTAGGTGGCAACACATCTGCCACGCTGATCCTCAACACTGGAGCTCCCCAGGGGTGCGTGCCTGTCCCCTCCTGTACTCCTGTACATCCACGACTGCATGGCCAGGCACGACACCAACACCATCATTAAGTTTGCAGACGACACAACAGTGGTAGGCCTATTCACCGACAACGACGAGACAGCCTATAGGGAGGAAGTCAGAGACCTGGCTCTGTGGTGCCAGAATAACAACCTATCCCTCAACGTGATCAAGACAAATGAGATGATTGTGGACTACAAGAAAAAGAGCACCAAGCATGCCCCCATTCTCATTGACGGGGCTGTAGAGGAGCAGGTTGAGAGCTTCAAGTTCCTTGGTGTCCACATCAACAACAAACTAGAATGGTCCAAACATACCAAGACAGTCGTGAAGAGGGCATGACAAAGCCTATTCCCACTCAGGAGACTGAAAAGATTTGGCATGGGTCCTGAGATCCTCAAAGGTTCTACAGTTGCAGCATTGAGAGCACTGGTTACATCACTGCCTGGTAAGGCAACTGCTTGGCCTCCGACCGCAAGCCACTACAGAGGGTAATGCGTACGGCCCAGTACATAACTGGGGCAAAGCTGCCTGCCATCCAGGACCTCTACACCAGGCGGTGTCAGAGGAAGGCCCTAATAATTGTCAAAGACCCCAATCACCCCAGTCATAGACTGTTCTCTCCACTAACGCATAGCAAGCGGTGCCGGAGTGCCAAGTCTAGGACAACAAGGCTTCTCAACAGTTCTCAACAAGCCATAAGACTCCTGAACAGGTAACCAAATGGTTACCCGGACTATTTGCAGTGTGCGCCCCTCCAACCGCTCTTTTACACTGCTGCTACTCTCTGTTTATCTTATATGCATAGTCACTGTATCTGTACATGTACATACTATTTCAATTGACCCGAGCAACCAGTGCCCCCCGCACATTGGCTAACCTGGCTATCTGCGTTGTGTCTCACCACCCGCCATCCCCTCTTTTTACGCTTCTGCTACTCTCTGTTCATCATATATGCATAGTCACTTTAACCATACCTACATGTACATACTACCTCAATAAGCCTGGCTAACAGGTGTCTGTATATAGCCTTGCTACTCTTATTTTCAAATGTCTTTTTACTGTTGTTTTATTTCTTTACTTACCTACACACACACACACACACCTTTTTTTTGCACTATTGGTTAGAGCCTGTAAGTAAGCATTTAATAATAATAATAATATATGCCATTTAGCAGACGCTTATCCAAAGCTGACTTACAGTCATGTGTGCATACATTCTACGATAAGTGGTCCCGGGATCGAACCCACTACCCTGGCATTACAAGCGCCATGCTCTACCAACTGAGCTACAGGGATGGAAACAAATGTGCACAAGATTTGAAAGAAATGTTTTTGTGCGTATTTGAACTTCTGCAATCTTTATGAAACATGGGACCAACACTTACATGTATGCCATATTTTTTTTTCAGTATATAACAAAGCAGTTGGACATAGGACCACCATATTTTCTGATTTTTACATTTTTTATAATGAAGAAAAATATGAATAACATTCCACAATGAGGTTAGTAGGTCATTTGACTGCAGGAAAGGGCTAATGCTAACACACATTCCAGGGTTGGTTTCTACTCGACCTGCAACACCTGTGTATTTGGAGTGATTTCCCTCTGATCAACATGGAGCTGTTCTGTTTACCAACTACCTCAGGTGCTCAGAGTAACACAGTGTAGAGTGATTGTTGCTGAAGTACTTGACTGGATCCATTTACCCGATTGAGGGACAAGAGTGAGAGAGAGAGAGAGAGGGATGGAGGGAGGGAGAGAGAGAGGGAGAGAGAGCGAGAGAGAGAGAGGGAGAGAGAGAGAGTCCTTCGTATTTAAACTATGGCCTATCTGCATCTAAACGACCCCACAAGCTCCAAGACAATCTGATCACACAGTAGTGGCTTCGGTCAGTGAGAATATCGCCCGGGAGGGCGGGAACGGAAACTTCATTTTCTGGGCTAATATTAGCCCGGGCCGGGCCTCCTCTGGAAAATTCCTTTTAAATGATCACTCGCTGAGAAAAGGCAAAGAATTTGTTTAGCGTTTTGGTTGACAGTATTTTGCATGGAGGGGTTTTTGCAGACAGTGGCTGTGTAGTAGAGGGTCCTGGGAAAGCAGATGTGGGTTAAGGTTCCTTTCCATCAGATGACCAATGGAATGATTGTCATTGCTGTGTGCCAGACAGTAGAACATTGTTTCTTATTTTATACTGATTGATACAGATCAATACAGTCACGTAATAGACCAAGAGCCTGATATCATGTCATGGTACAGCATCACAGTAGGCTACTGTTACCACTGTATTACTAGTGTTACCATCTCACTGTTACTACTGTATTACTGGTGTTACTATCTCACTGTTACTACTGTATTACTGGTGTTACCATCTCACTGTTACTACTGTATTACTAGTGTTACCATCTCACTGTTACTACTGTATTACTAGTGTTACTATCTCACTGTTACTACTATATTACTAGTGTTACCATCTCACTGTTACTACTGTATTACTGGTGTTACTATCTCACTGTTACTACTGTATTACTAGTGTTACCATCTCACTGTTACTACTGTATTACTAGTGTTACCATCTCACTGTTACTACTGTATTACTAGTGTTACCATCTCACTGTTACTACTGTATTACTAGTGTTACTATCTCACTGTTACTACTGTATTACTAGTGTTACCATCTCACTGTTACTACTATATTACTAGTGTTACTATCTCACTGTTACTACTGTATTACTAGTGTTACCATCTCACTGTTACTACTGTATTACTAGTGTTACTATCTCACTGTTACTACTGTATTACTAGTGTTACCATCTCACTGTTACTACTGTATTACTAGTGTTACCATCTCACTGTTACTACTGTATTACTAGTGTTACTATCTCACTGTTACTACTGTATTACTAGTGTTACCATCTCACTGTTACTACTGTATTACTAGTGTTACCATCTCACTGTTACTACTGTATTACTAGTGTTACCATCTCACTGTTACTACTGTATTACTAGTGTTACCATCTCACTGTTACTACTGTATTACTAGTGTTACTATCTCACTGTTACTACTGTATTACTAGTGTTACCATCTCACTGTTACCACTGTATTACTAGTGTTACCATCTCACTGTTACTACTGTATTACTAGTGTTACCATCTCACTGTTACTACTGTATTACTAGTGTTACCATCTCACTGTTACTACTATATTACTAGTGTTACCATCTCACTGTTACTACTATATTACTAGTGTTACCATCTCACTGTTACTACTGTATTACTAGTGTTACCATCTCACTGTTACTACTGTATTACTAGTGTTACCATCTCACTGTTACTACTGTATTACTAGTGTTACCATCTCACTGGTACTACTATATTACTAGTGTTACCATCTCACTGTTACTACTGTATTACTAGTGTTACCATCTCACTGTTACCACTGTATTACTAGTGTTACCATCTCACTGTTACTACTATATTACTAGTGTTACTATCTCACTGTTACTACTGTATTACTAGTGTTACCATCTCACTCTTACTACTGTATTACTAGTGTTACCATCTCACTGTTACTACTGTATTACTAGTGTTACCATCTCACTGTTACTACTGTATTACTAGTGTTACCATCTCACTGTTACTACTGTATTACTAGTGTTACCATCTCACTGTTACTACTGTATTACTAGTGTTACCATCTCACTGTTACTACTGTATTACTAGGTGTTACCATCTCACTGTTACTACTATATTACTAGTGTTACCATCTCACTGTTACTACTGTATTACTAGTGTTACCATCTCACTGTTACTACTGTATTACTAGTGTTACCATCTCACTGTTACTACTGTATTACTAGTGTTACCATCTCACTGTTACTACTGTATTACTAGTGTTACCATCTCACTGTTACTACTGTATTACTAGTGTTACCATCTCACTGTTACTACTGTATTACTAGTGTTACCATCTCACTGTTACCACTGTAGTACTAGTGTTACCATCTCACTGTTACTACTATATTACTAGTGTTACCATCTCACTGTTACTACTATATTACTAGTGTTACCATCTCACTGTTACTACTGTATTACTAGTGTTACCATCTCACTGTTACTACTGTATTACTAGTGTTACCATCTCACTGTTACTACTGTATTACTAGTGTTACCATCTCACTGTTACTACTGTATTACTAGTGTTACCATCTCACTGTTACTACTGTATTACTAGTGTTACCATCTCACTGTTACTACTGTATTACTAGTGTTACCATCTCACTGTTACTACTGTATTACTAGTGTTACCATCTCACTGTTACTACTGTATTACTAGTGTTACCATCTCACTGTTACTACTATATTACTAGTGTTACCATCTCACTGTTACTACTGTATTACTAGTGTTACCATCTCACTGTTACTACTATATTACTAGTGTTACCATCTCACATGTTACTACTGTATTACTAGTGTTACCATCTCACTGTTACTACTATATTACTAGTGTTACCATCTCACTGTTACTACTGTATTACTAGTGTTACCATCTCACTGTTACTACTGTATTACTAGTGTTACCATCTCACTGTTACTACTATATTACTAGTGTTACCATCTCACTGTTACTACTATATTACTAGTGTTACTATCTCACTGTTACTACTGTATTACTAGTGTTACCATCTCACTGTTACTACTGTATTACTAGTGTTACCATCTCACTGTTACTACTATATTACTAGTGTTACCATCTCACTGTTACTACTGTATTACTAGTGTTACTATGTCACTGTTACTACTGTATTACTAGTGTTACCATCTCACTGTTACTACTATATTACTAGTGTTACCATCTCACTGTTACTACTGTATTACTGGTGTTACCATCTCACTGTTACTACT